>NC_137969.1:254565738-254735738 GCF_963924665.1 Micromys minutus
GTTTATGTTTACATGCGTGGGTGTTCTGCCTGCGTGTTTGTCAGTGCACCACTTCTGTGCAGTGCCCCTGGAAATCAGAAGGCATTAGATCCCAGCAACTGGAGTTAGGGAAGCCTGTGAGCAGGGAGTTGTGCCCAGGTTTCCTGGGAGAGCAGTCAGTGCTGTTAGCCACTGAGCCATCTCCCCAGCCCCATTCCATGTTTTTGAGGCAGGTTCTCATTTATATTTATAGCCCAAACTGACCTCAGATTTGCCACCCTCTTGCTTTGGCCTTGAAAGGACTAAGATTACAGCAGCAAGCCATCACACCTGGCTCATAATTTCTACATTCAGTGTGTGTGTGTGTGTGTGTGTGTGTGTGTGTGTGTGTGTGTGTAGAGGTCAGAAGTTAACTTGCTGGAGTCTGTTTTTTCATTTCCCAATGTGAGACTCAGGAATCAGGTCCTTAGTGTACTTTGGAGAACATACGACAATTTGTAGGATTCATTTTTGTCCTAGCATATGGGCTCTGGAGATTGAAGTCAGGTTGTCAGGCTTTAGCAGCAAACACCTTTGCATACTGAGTCATCTCACCAGCCCTTCTCCCTTGGGGGGGTTAAACTTTCATTCATTCATTCATTCATTCATTCATTCATACGTAGGGGTTCAGTGTGGAATGCCCTACAAGAAGTGAGTCCATCCTCGGTGGGCAGCAGAGATCAAATTCAGGTTGTCAGGTTCGGTGGGAAGTGCAAAGCAGATTGACATTGTCTGGCTCTGACCTAGCATCCAAGGTTTACAGGTCCCTCCACATCTCCCTTCAGCAGCCATGGCAGACCCTGATGACCCTGGCCTTTGTCTCCTAGTAAAGCACCAGGCTCTGCCCCAGTCAGGCTCCATATCCCACAAACCGTTGGCTCATCTGGGACTGGAGGTTCTGAGAGAGCATGACTCTGGGCACCAAGTCTCTGAGGCTATTGCTGTTTGGTTGTTTGGTACATGCGAGGACAGCGCTGCCTTGAGTGGCTGGCCCGACACACACTTGTTTCCTGCATTTTCCCTGCTCTTCCTTATGGTTTCTGTTTGGTTGTCTGGTGTTTGTTGGATCTCAGAGTGAGGTGCTAAGCTCACTTGGGTGGCAGCTGGGTTGGGCCTATTGGAGTACATGGGTGCTTTCCTCTGAGTTGTGTATGGGAGGCTGCCCTTTGTTTGCTGACTTCTGTTCGGGGCTTAAGCCTCCTTACCATGTCTCTAACACCTGGGCATCCTGATGCCCATGTGCAGCTTCATAGCCAGAGTCAGCCAGCTGCTGCCTGTTCTTCAGCTTCTTCCCTAAATAACCCCAGTCCTGAAGCTCTATAGACTGGGCCTAAACCATGTCCGGCCTCCTGGGCTGAAGTCATAGTATCTACTTCCTTAGCCTGACTGAGGGAAAGGGTCGGAAGGAAGTCAGAGGCCTCGGCTGTCACAGTCATATGAACTTGAACAGGGACCAGAAAGGTGGGAGAGGTCTCAAAGGTTAGAGGATCTTGCTTTGAGCATCTGTCCCTCAGAATCAAGCAGCTCTAGATGTCCTAGACATTTGTGGGCTCATTGGCAAATGCCAGGAGAACCCATAAGAGAGCCAACCACACTCTGGCTGTAATGCCTGCTAGTTTTTTTTTTTTTTTTTTTTTTTAAAGGCAGGATCTCAGGGGAGTCTTCAACTACCAGAGTAGCTTCTTCCTTCCTAGTCTCTGTAGCCTTTTGACACAAAGGTCAGTGGCTTCCCCATGGTGAAAATTAAGTTTTTAGTGTGTGTGTGTGTGTGTGTGTGTGTGTGTGCACACCTCCTGTCTGGACAAGACCAGAAGTGTTGGATCTCCTGGAGCTGAAGATACTGGTGTTTGTGAGCTGGTACACAGGGGTACTGGAGATTGGAACTTGGGTCCTTTGGAAGAGCAGTACATGCTCCTGCTTGCTGAGCCAGCCCCAGAGTGAGCGTTTTGAATGATAAGAAATGGAATGCTTGCCGTCATTCACTGAGTTTGAAATTTCAAACAGAACGATGTGGGTTGGGTTCCATAGGCAGTCTTTGCTCTCTGTTCCAGGCGATTGCAGATCATTTGCTATGAACAGCAGCTTGGTTTTGGTTTTGGAGACCTTGGAATGCCAAGGGTTGTACCCTGTGAACCCTGATTAAGTGCAGTCTACAGCAAGACCGAAACCCACTCACAACAATGGGGACAATGCTAGTGTACTGGGCCTGGTAGGCTGGAGTTTATAGAGCCCAGCTGTGGTCTGAAAGTACCCGAGAACCTGATGCTCAGGCTCCTCCATTTCTATCACGGTCCTTTCAGGTTCTGCAGTGGCGGGCTTCCAGCTCTGGACCTTATACTTTGTGACTGGCTGATCATAAGACCAGCCCTCATTGCTGTGGCTTGGATTTAGGACCCATAGATAGTAACTCTTCAAGAGGGTCAGGAATATCTCCTTGGAGACATACAGTCCTCCTGTTAGAGAGCTTGCTCAGTGCCCTGACTAGGAACTCAGTGTTCTGTGAGGACTCAAGTGTAGGTTGTTTGTTCATGGCCACATGGTGGGTTGATGCCAAGGGCCAAAGGGGAGTTGATGGGATCTGATGCAAACTTTGAAGCTTGATACCTTCACTAAATTATGAATGTAGCCCTTGGCTGGAGAGTCAGACAGTGGATAACTGTGGGATTTTTCCTGAGGCATTTCCCTAGAGTCATGTCTGGCCTGACTTGTGACAAAATTCTCCTTGGAATTCTCAGACCTGCTATATGCTCTTTATGAGTATACAGTTATTTTATCAGGAATTGTCTGTCTCCTAACTCACAGTACCTGACCCCTTCCCCACAAGGGTTGAGAGGGGTGTGTCAGCTTCCCCTGTAAACCAGCATCTTCTATCACCTGGGGAGGAAGTAGTGCGTGGACCTGGGGAGCAGACAGACCTTTGGTTACACTGGGCATTCTCCACAGCCTTTGCTGTTCTTCCTAAACCACACCTGTTTCCCGTAGGTGAGGAGGACGGCAGAGATCAGTCAAAGCTGGAGACCAAGGTGTGGGAAGCCCACAATCCACTTGTGGATAAGCAGATTGACCAGTTTCTGGTGGTGGCCCGGTGAGTCCAAGCAGGGCCAACAGGATGTTGCCTGGAGCAGTGTGGTGGGTCTTGGGGACATGGAGCCTTAATTTGTACATCCAACATGTTTCTTGCTCAGATCTAAAGTCCACATACAGCCTTTCCAGACTGCAAATATCCCTGGGGTCCTTTGATAAGTGTTCTTAGGCATCTGGGCCTGTATTTTCACTGTGTGCCCTGAGGGCTGTCTCCACCATAGGCAGGTGCTTCTCCCAGGCCTGGGCTAGGACCTAGCTCAAGAGCTTCTGGCTGGCTGAGTGGGAGGCTTGAGGCTGCTTGAAGGAAGGAGGAAGGGCCCCAGAGTCAGTACTGAGCCTCGAGAGGAGTTGAGGCTCAGCAACTCCAGCATGGCCCAGGAGAGGGCCTGTCTACTTTTGCTAGAGAGTGAAGCTTAGGGTTCCCAGGTCTGACGTAGTTCCCAGTGCAGAGGTCTCGAGCAGATACACAGGATAGATACAGAGAATTCTCTCAGCCAGCATTCAGGCATGTTTTGTATGCTGCTTGCCCCTGATTTATTTACACATGGGGACCCATGCCACCAAGATGCATCTATAGCTTCTACCCGTGCTTTTCTAGAGCTGAGCCCCAGAGACTCTCTGGTGGGCATACCACTGGGTCTAGGCCCTCACTGACTTGCCTGGTGGAGGCCATCCCTCCAGGTCAGCTCTGGTGGTTAGTGAGTCTCCTTCTCCCCAGCTCTGTGGGCACCTTTGCACGGGCCCTGGATTGCAGCAGCTCCGTGCGGCAGCCTAGCCTGCACATGAGTGCCGCAGCAGCCTCCCGAGACATCACCCTGGTGAGTGGACCACTTACCACCTCCTGCTCTCTTCTGGGGTCCAGCACCCACCTAGGTACAGAGGGTCCTAGCAAGGTAACTGAGGACCCAGGATTCCAGCCTCTCCTGGTATACCTTAGATTTATCTAACATGCTAAAGAGTTAGGGAGGGGTTCCCCCTAGGGGCCTCAGCAGTGACCTGAAGGGGTGGGGGATGTGGGGTCACATCTCAGTGCAGGAAGATTCTCCTTAGAGCCTGGGGACAGCCTGGACCCAGAGAACCCTCTGTCTTGCAGTTCCATGCTATGGACACGCTGCACAAGAACATCTACGACATCTCCAAGGCCATCTCAGCCCTCGTGCCTCAGGGTGGGCCAGTGCTCTGCAGAGATGAGATGGAGGAGTGGTCAGCATCAGAAGCCAACCTTTTTGAGGAAGCTCTGGAAAAATATGGGAAAGATTTCACAGACATTCAGCAAGATTTTGTAAGTGCTTAAGTAGGTTGGCTGCCAGGTTCCATCTCTTGTCCAGGCCAATGCATTTCCTGTTATGGCCAGGCCTCTGCCCTCTCAGTACAGGGATGGTCTGCCCATCAGAGCAGCCATAGGAGCTCACTGGAGCTAGGATGCTACTGTGGTGGAGGTTCTCTTGGAAGCATTCTCAAGACTTAACAGTTGCCCGAACTTGCTTTTGTTTCGTTCTTAACTGAGCCAAATCTCACTCCTGTGCAGTTCTAGCAAATCTTCAGGGTCTTAAATGTGGGGGGGCCAAGTTCTCACCCCCCCCTCAAAAAACAACCTTAGAAAAGACTGAATAGTGTTAAACTTGACTAAGCCTGCAGGCATGCTGAAGGAGCACATCTGTATGAGGTGAGGCAGCTGGGCCATCTTTATAACAGCCTTGAGGAGGTGGGGTTGCTAGGAGCCAGGATATAGTGAATGGACTACATTATCCATTGGAGCTCCATCAAAATAGTAACAAAACTGAACATGGTGAAACATGCCTATAATCCTAGCACTGAAAAGGCTGAGGCAGGAGAATTGAGTTTGAGACCAGCCTGGGAAACAGTGAGAAACTGCTACAAACAAGCAAATCCGCTCAGTAGCAAACTGGAACCAGGGTGGCAGAGCCAGGAACATGCAGAACGCTAATATAGACTGGAAGCCTGAAGGGGCAGACCTGGGAGGCTCAGGTGCTGGTCATTCCCAGGGCCACAGTGCCACAGTCTCTGCTCAATGGCCTGGCATGTAACTGGGTTAAAAATGCCAACTAAATGAAGTGAGCAAAACCTTTTTAGACAAAAAGTAGATCTAGAAAAATTTGAGGACTGGAGAGATGGTTCAGTGGTTAAGAGCACTGACTGCTCTTCCAGAGGTTCTGAGTTCAATTCCCAGCAACCACATGGTGGCTCACAACCATCTGTAATGAGATCTGATGCCCTCTTCTGGCCTGCAGGCATACATGTGGGCAGAAAGCTGTCTGATGTATACCTAATAAATAAGTAAATTTATTAATTAAAAAAATGAATTCAGTAGGAAGACAGCGATGAAAACGGAGCTGGACAGCTCTGGAGAGTATGTATTTCTAGACACAGTTCAACAGGTAAATGAGTCGATCAGACTCTGGAGAGAAGGCTGACTGGGCCAGAGGACTGAGTGGACCAAGTACAGAAACAGGGTTCTACACAAAACAGACAGACTCATGCCACAGAACACTTTCATGGGTCTCCTCGCAGGAAATTGTTTGTGTAGATAAAGCTGATGAATCTAAAGAGACAATGGGTGCCAGTGACATTTAACTATGGTGTTAGCCTTTAAATCTGAAGCTGCTGGCCTTGGTGTGTAGTCCAGAGGTAGAATGAATCCCTTGTCTGTAGGACACCCTGGGTCTGATTCCTACCACTGCCAAAAGACAAACCAAACCAAACAGTAACTCAAGGGGAGAAGACCAAGAGTGATGTGGCTTGTGGCCCGGGAGCGCCGGAAAGGGGACAGGGTTGGGGGTTGTAGCTATGAGGTGAGAGAGAGAAACCTCAGGCCCTCAGCATTGGAACTAAACACTGATGGGAAGGACAGAGAACATGTGGAAATTAGCCCTGGAGTTCATTAGCCCAGAGAAGCTGCAGGTTTGACTTTCCAACCAAGGTGAAGTGCAGGGTTAAGAATGTGGGTAGTGCAGAGGCTTCTCATTCAAACACATGAGGATGGGTGATTCCAACAAATCCGTCCATCTCTGATCCTTGGGAATTGCCACCAGGTATAATGGTCATTGTTTTAGTTGGGTTTTCAGGGGAAGGGGAAGGTCAGTCGCATATTTACTGTGGGCTTGCTATGCTTAACATTGGGGGAGGGCTACCATTCGTGGGGGGCCTGAAGGGGTTCTCCAAACTGCGTCTGCCATTCTCTTTCTCCTGCGTGGGCAGTCGCCCTGTTCCTGCCACCCATCCCATTGCCTTGTCACTGCAGCTCCCGTGGAAGTCGCTCACCAGCATCATTGAGTACTACTACATGTGGAAGACCACCGACAGATACGTCCAGCAGGTGGGCCGCCCACTCTCCCGACCCACACAGCCCGTCCTCTCCGCCCCCGTATAGCCATATTACATTTGTTGACAATTTCCCAACAGCTTCCTCTTAAGCGCTAGAGCAAAGAGGAAGGAACAAAGTCACAGACTGGGAGGAAGGGACATTTCTGGCCCCTAGCCAGCCTAGTACCACTTCCTGGCCCTAGGCTGGCCAGGAAGGGCCATGTAATGTTTCATGAGTTTTCTCCAAGGATGCCAGTGATGAAGAAGCAATGGCGTCCCTCTTCCTGTGGTCCCCCAGCTTCTCTGGCCAGCCTAGTGACCTCCCTAACCCTCTGTTTTGTTTAAAGAAACGTTTGAAAGCAGCTGAAGCAGAGAGCAAGTTAAAGCAGGTTTATATTCCCAACTAGTAAGTCCTACTTTTATGTTGGTGGGGGCTGGTGGAGGGTGGGTGGTGGGCCTAGGACTCCGGTCAAGCGGCCTCCTGAGTAAGCTGAAGAACCTCTGCCCCCCCTTTCCTGAGCTTGCTCCACTGGGGAGGAGGGATCAGGGTTTAAGCTTTTTTGGCCCAGGAGTCAAGATGGGTTAGTGCTGAGCATTTTGGGATATGGCAGCTGAAACACAGTAGACCAGAGGGTACAGGGATGTCTGTGGGGTACAGACACCCCAGGGCACCTGTGACTGATCCTTCTCCTCCATCAGTAACAAGCCAAACCCAAACCAGATCAGCGTCAACAGTGTCAAGGCCAGTGTAGTGAATGGCACAGGGACACCAGGCCAGAGCCCGGGGGCCGGTCGGGCCTGCGAGAGCTGTTACAGTAAGTGCTGTACCTGGCTGGCACCCATCCTGGGCAGCAGGGGCCACGGGAATGCCACCATGTGGCTGTAGACCCCTGTTCCCAAACCTGGAATGACTCACCGTAATGGGGCTGCAGTGGTGGTGGGGTAGTTTGGAAGAGTTCCTCAGGAGTATGAGGTGGACCCACTATGGTCTTGAGCCAGGGGGTGGGATGGCTGTGGTGGTGGTGGGGACACTGTGGGATGCTCTCTGCACCGTTGGTTCTGCTTAAGAATCCGTCTATTTCCAACTTTGTTGTCCGTAGCCACACAGTCTTACCAGTGGTATTCTTGGGGTCCCCCTAACATGCAGTGTCGCCTCTGCGCATCTTGTTGGACATATTGGAAGAAATATGGTGGCTTGAAAATGCCAACCCGGTTAGATGGAGAGAGACCGGGACCAAATCGCAATAACATGGTAAGTGGGACACACCATACCTATCTGTCACCTGCTGCATGTCAGCCTTGGGTCCTTGGCTTGCAGTCACATTGCTGTATTGGGGCGCTATGCCCCATTCCACAGAGTCCCCATGGTATCCCAGCTCGGAGCAGTGGGAGCCCCAAGTTTGCCATGAAGACAAGGCAGGCCTTCTACCTGCATACTACCAAGTTGACACGCATTGCCCGGCGCTTGTGCCGTGAGATCCTACGTCCATGGCATGCTGCACGCCACCCCTACATGCCCATCAACAGTGCAGCAATCAAGGCTGAATGTGAGTCTCCTGTTCTCTTTCCTGGGGCTAGCAGGAGCCACACACAAGCAGGGTGTCCAGGTTGGAGTGCAGGTAAGGCCCTGGCTCTTGGGGAACATAGGTCTTCATTATACATTGTCCTCTTCAGGCACAGCGCGGCTGCCCGAAGCTTCCCAGAGCCCACTGGTGCTGAAGCAGGTAGTACGGAAGCCCCTGGAGGCCGTGCTCCGGTATCTTGGTAAGTTGGACAGGCGGGACATAGGTTTCTAGTTCTCATCCTAGCACCCTGTCTAGCAGACAGTCACCTAGGTGATACTATGCCAGGCTCAGGAATATCCACAGAGAGCTGTGTTGCTTCCTGTTCCCTCCAGGTCCTAAGTTTCAGACCCTTTGGTTTTAACCTTCCTGGCATATCCAGCAGCCTATGTCCTGACTAAAGTTTTTGTCTAAGACAGGGTCTCTCTACGTAGCCCTGGCTATCCTGGAACTACATAAACCAGGCTGGCCTCAAACTCGAGATCCTTCTGCCTCTTCCTCCCAAGTGCTGTCATTAAAGGGGTGTGCCACCACTGACTTCTGTCTGGGGTTTTTACTAGGCATAATCCTACCAGCAAGTCCTCAGGGCAGGGTGGATACCTGCTGCTGCAGGGAGGCCTCTCCCCAACATAGGACAGCATTGGAGGCTTCCGTGAGCCCTTGCTGGCCAAGGTGCTTGTCTGGCGAGCAGCCTTGCAGGGATAACTCCTTGCTTGTGTGTTTGGGGGCTGTTGATTTCTCAGCAGTCTTCCTGGCCATTTAGGAGTGGCACATCATAAAGCTGAGCCAGATGCTTGGGGTCACTTGTGTCAGTCCTTCAGCATGGAGTCAACAGTCCTTCTAGAAAGAACATTCCAGAACCGTAAGCTAAGTGTGTTCATTACAGACACAAGTGTCTGGCTTTGCTCCCTGGGTCCTGGGCCCCAGAACCAGCCTCACCCAGGAGGTGTGGTCAGTGCCAAGACCTGCCTTCTGTGGGTTGGGTCCTTGCTCTGGACAGTAGCCAGCCTTCTGCCATCAGACCCGGTGGCCTGGATGTGGATGCTGTCTGATGGCACTGCTGTGTTTATGGGCTGTGTCTGGATCTTGTAAGCTCTTGGCCCTTACCCAGCTGTCCTGTCCAAGGCAGTGGGCTAGGCTCCACTTGGCTGTCACCTTTCCTGAAGATATCCTAGGTAGCCCTCCTGCTAACAGTGTTTGACCCCTGGCTTCAGTGAGCTCTGGTAGCGTAGTAACTGCTTCCCTCTAGCCTAATCAATGGGGCTTTAGGGTAGGAGGTATTATTACTGCATGGAACCTCCTGTACTATTTCTGAACCACACCCTTACCTCTTTCATTTCCACAGAGACCCATCCCCGCCCACCTAAGCCTGACCCCGTGAAGAGTTCATCCAGTGTGCTTAGCAGTCTGACCCCTGCCAAGTCAGCCCCTGTCATCAACAACGGCTCCCCTACCATCCTGGGCAAGAGGAGCTATGAGCAGCACAATGGGGTAGATGGTGAGTCTAAGCTTAGGGACTGACCCTGTAAAGACAGATCTGCTGGGAGCTGCAGGGCTGGCCCTCTAAGGAAGTCAGGCCTCCTGAGGGCCGTGGGACTAGGGCTAGCCCTGGAGCTCCACGTGACCCTTATCCAATCGGCTGTCTTAGTTGATGGTGTTTTCTCTCCCTCTCTCTCCTGTTCCTGGGCACTGCCAGGCAACATGAAGAAGCGCCTCTTGATGCCCAGTAGGGGTAAGGCCTGGGGTGGCCGCTGGTGGGGTGCTGTGGCCAAGTCCTGTCGTGATGCCTGTGTGTACTGTCTGCTAGCAGACTGGGCGGTTCAGGGCACGTACAGGGGCAATCCACACAGACCCAGGCCACAGCCCATACTTCCGTGCTCCTGTAGACTCATCTCTTGGTAGAGGGCCCACGAACCCTGGGTCTCTGGCCGTGGCCCGTCTTGGCCTGAGCCATGGTGGACTGTCCTTGCACGAGGCCCCTGGTGCCCCCACTGCTACCGCGCTGTGACTGCTCGCATGCCTTCAGCCTTGCTTGTAGGGCTGCTAGTGCTACCTGCAATTTTTGTGTGCCCTGCCTGATGGGGACAGTAGGGATGGGTTGGTGGCTGAGCTTACAAACGGCCCTGTGTCTGCTGAGGATTAGTTTGGAGTCTGCTGATGGGGTAAGGGTTGTGGGGCACAAGCCTACTCTGGGTATGAGGGATAGCACCAAGTCTGGACGTCAGTGTGGGAAATAGCCAGCCAGCATGAGCCTGCTCAGGGCCCTTCCCCAGCTGTCAGGACAAGAGCCCAGGAGGGAGGAAGCAGTGGGCAGCAATTGTCTAACTGTACCTTATTCCCTCAGGACACTCCCTCTCAAGGTTACTTTGGAAGTTTGCCAACTGTCAGGTACCCAAGCAGGCATATCCCTTTTGTGTGGCTATGGGACTGGCCATGTTATCTACACCTCAGTCCAGGGGCCCAGGCATGGCCTCTCCAGACCTTGCTTCTGGTTTCTGTAAAGAGCTGTTCAATTCCACTGCATTTTTTTGAAGTCTGTCATGCAGACTTAGGTCTGTCCTGCAATGGGTACCCAACTGGGATGTAGTAGGAACTCATTGGCCTGTGAGTGGTCTAGGCAGCTCCCGTGTCAGGGGTCTAGCCACAAGAGAAGTGACTGCCTGCCCTGAAATTGTAAAGCTAGGCCTCAGTACTGTAACTAGTGTAGGAACCACAGGCTGACTGGCTAGAGATAGCCTCAGCCTTCTAGTGGTGTGCCTCAGGCCTGGGCCTTGCATAAATAAACCGGGCACATGGGAACTCTGGGCAAGGCGCTAGCCCCTGGCACCCAAGGTTCTTAACTCACTAACCCCTGCCCCGTACTGCCTGCTGCTCTGCCCTGCGGCTTAGCTGCCACGTGCATGCGGCTCACTCTAACTACAGTGTGTGTCTTCTCTCTCTGCCGCCTCGTCACTCTGGCAGGCACTTACCTGGGTAAGTAGCTCACGAGGTTGGGGTCCCCGGAGGTGCAGTGAGCACGTTGTCCCTGTCTGGCTGTTACAGACCAGGAAAGAGCTCCCTGAAAGTCAGATGAGTTGCTAAGGAAAGGCTGGCTCCAGGACTCTGGAGTGGGGGCAGATTGCAGGTAGAGAGGCTGCTGCTTCTTAGAGGCAGGCCGGGCTGTAACCTCACACTTGAGACTGAAGCTAGGAGGATCTTGGGTTCCAGGTAGGTGGGAGACATAAGGTCCTGTCTCAAAGAATTTTTTTATTTAAAGAAGAGGTAGATCTCTGATGAGCAGTGTCTGGTGGTTGGCAGACTGTTGGGGCCCAGTGGCACTAGCCAGGCATGGTAGAGGAGTCCTTGTTTGTTCCCTGCCTGGGGCCAGGCCATCCAGAGACCTGTTTGGCACACATACTTAAACATGGTAACAGATCTGGGACGCAATGCTTCCTGATGTGGACCGCAGCTGGCACTCCTGCTGGGGTGGGATGCCAAAGCCTAGTTTGCTCTCAGCCTTCATTCCAGTGACATCTCAGTTTCTTCTTAGGCTCTCAGCCTATACGCATGCTGCTGTCATCAGAGATGTTTCCTACCTAGCATCTGTTAGCATTTGAACAAGCAGCAGACAAATGGTGCTTTAAGAAGGGATAGGGGTGATGTACATACGGCCCTGCAGCTGCTGCTTGATGTCCACAGACTTCACTTTTCTTAGCCTGGTATCAGATCTGAGACCTCTGGCCTCCTACCTGGAGCCCAAAGTGCCAAACTGCCAAATCTTCTCTGGCCAGGATATACATATAAGGTGGCCTCGGGTGGTCAGAGGTATGGGACTACCTGGGCTAGCCCTTTGGGTGTGGGCTTTGGTTGGAGGGGTAGTCTCAGGAGGCCCATCCCCCACCTTCATCTTCATGGCTTGGACTTGGAAGCACTGGCAGTCAGTGTGGATGCTGAGCGTACTTCCCCTGCTCTGGCCTCACTTTGTGCTCTCTTCCATCAGGTCTGGCAAACCATGGACAGACCAGGCACATGGTAAGAATGGGTGACTGGAGGCTTGGCTTGCTTCAGTGTGTGCACACATCCCTCCAGGTGTTGGGTAGTTCCACTCCTCACCAGGTGCCACGGAGAGCATCTGGGAAACCTAACAGATAGTGTAGACCTGGTGCATTCAGGTCTCTACAGCCCTCCAGGTGCTCCCTACCTGAGTTGGCTACGGAACCTTGAGGCCTGGCTGCCCAGGACGTTGGGGTCTTGGGCTCGGGGTTATAAGGTAAGGTCAGGGTACTGTCTTCTTGTGTTCATCCATCTTGTTTACCACAGGGACCAAGTCGGAACCTCCTGCTTAATGGGAAGTCCTACCCCACCAAAGTGCGCCTAATCCGTGGTGGCTCCCTGCCTCCAGTCAAGCGGCGGCGAATGAACTGGATTGATGCCCCAGATGATGTATTTTACATGGCCACCGAGGAGACCAGGTTGGAGCCTTTCCTGGGACAGGGCAGGATGGGAGTCTTCAGCTACCACCTTCTGGTTTTTACTGCCTTTCCTCTTCCCACAGGAAAATCCGAAAGCTGCTCTCATCCTCAGAAACCAAGCGTGCTGCCCGCCGGCCCTACAAGCCCATTGCCCTGCGCCAGAGCCAGGCCCTGCCGCTGCGGCCGCCCCCACCTGCACCAGTCAATGATGAGCCCATTGTCATTGAGGACTAGGCGGTCACCCACGGTGGCCTGCCTGGGCCCCTCCATCAGCCCCAGAGTATCCAGTGAGGCCTGCAGAGGCCAAGCGGCCTCCCTCCCCTACCAGACTGCCGCCCACCCCACCCTGTTTCCGTAGCGCCCCAACTCCCGCCCTCACATGCAGAGAAACTGCTCCTCTGGTGGACATGCGGGGGAAGAAGTGTGTTCTAACTTATTCCAAGACACCGAGGAGTCTTTTTTAGCTTTGTGTTTACTTTCTGGCTGGAGCAGAGATGAGGAATGCCCTGGGCCTTGTGCTGCAGGGCTTCTCAACCGGGGTGGGCTCTAAGGTTTTGTTGTGTTCTGTTGAAGGTGCCATTTTAAATTTTATTTTTATTACTTTTTTGTAGATGAACTTGAGCTCTGTAACTTACACCTGGAATGTTAGGATTGGTGCAGCCAGCAGCGGCCAAGCTGCCTGGCAGGGTTGGGCCCTTGTCTTTTCAAGTAATTTTCATATTAAACAAAAACAAAGAAAAAAATCTCATAAAAAGGAAAACCCCAGCAAGCCCTTGTGTGTCTTTTGTTCCCAGTCCCTCTTCTGGCTTAGGGCCTTGAGCCCACCCTGCTTCGATACCGGAATAGCCAGGGCATCCCGTGGCAGATACGTGGTCAGGCCCAGGAAGATGGGCAGTAGCCACAAGCTAGGGTCAGCTCAGTGCTGGGGATCTTACTCCGGCCGGCAGGGTGTTCTGCTCTGAGACCTGTCTACAGGCATCTGGCCCAGTGCCCGCTGCCCTTCCAAGGGGGACTTGCCACAGGACTACCACTGCAGATGAAGCTGTGCTGAGACAGTGCCTCACACGCCATGAGAGCTGACCCGCCCTGAGGCCCCACAGCTTTTTTCTAGCACGGTTTTTTACCTGGGTCAGCTTGGCACAGACGCTTAAGGCCCAGGGCCCACCCCTTGCCAACAGATCCCTTGTCCCAGCTGTCAGGCTTTCTGTGCTGAGCCTCGCTGCCCTGGCAGGTATACTTTTCTCAAGAATTTGCTCATATTTCTGCTCAGAAATCCTATCTCCGCCTGCGCCGATCCTTGCAGGCCTGGAGACAGGTGTGGGCCTGGCCAGCTACTGTAGGGAGGAGGTCTGGCTCTGTAGACCATCATCCTTCAGGCTGCTGCCTCTCAGCTGGCCAAGAAAAGGGTCAGATAGACCTTTTCTGGGAACAGTGGAGTCTTTGGGCCCCTGCCTCCTGCTTTTGCCTCACAGGCGCCTGTGATATGTGGAAATCTCAGACGGGATTAAAATAGAAACCATTTATGTTCCCACTTGGGATATAGATAAGGGTATCTTGGCTTCCCTGAGCTTGTGATGGGGCTTATCGGGGACAGGCCAGGTGTCTGGGACACTGCTGTGACATATGCCCTACTCATGTCCCTAGGGTCATTGGGTTTCTCCCAGTTGATCTGGCCTCTACTTCATCCTCCACTACTGGAGAACTCTAGGCTTCAAGGACCTGCTGTGAGTCCTTTTCCCATCTGGGAGTCTGCAGGGAGCATGGCTCAAGCAAGGTTACAGATGAAGCCCCTTCTGATCCAGTTCCCTCAGCTTTCCTCAGGCACATGTCTTCTTCCAAAGACTGTCCTTTTTAGAATTCAGGCTGGGTGCTGAGATATTCCTAAGTGGGTTCCAGTTCCCCTATAGAAACAGGGCCACATGTGTCTACCTCTGGCTGATTGGACATCAAAGCCACGGTGAAGCCTGGGAAGTGGACATAGGCTGGTGGCTTATGGGCCCAGGGAAGTAATTACCTTCTACCCTGAAGCCTGTTAGTGAGGAAAGCGGGGAGGACCCATTCTACGACAGTCAGGCAGTCATGACCCGACAGGCTGGTGCTGGCTTGAAGCCTCTCCTACATCAGTCTGCCTACCTGCCCAGGACATAGCTCAGAGCTTTTATTCCATGCCTTGTCATGCCTCCCCATGGGTTCCCTCCAGTAGATCTGTGACCCTGCCCTAGGTGACAAGACGCATGGAGATAGAATTCCAAGGGATTTCTTAACTTGGGCCCTAGAGAAGAGAGCTGCTGACCTGCCCCACACACCATCCAGAGAGCCTACTAATGGGTGATTGGCTTGGGAGTCAGGGCACAAATGAACTCATCCTAGTTATAAAAAAAGGGACCCTGAACAAAAGGCACCATGGACGCCTCTGCCTACCTCTTCCCTTGGCTGGTGTGGGTCCAGCTTTTCAGTGCCTGCTCATGTGATCCTGTTACTGCCCTTTTGCCCTCCTCAGCCTCAGGGGTGGAGGCCAAGGCCACTGTGTGCCATTGGTGATTGGCCCGTGTGCCTTTCTGACAGGCTCCCTATAGTCCGGTAGCCCTCCATGATGGTCCAGGGACCCGGCCGAGTGGGTAGTACAAAAGCTGCAATTAAGCTCTTACCCAGCCCTGCCTCATTCCTTTCTTGCCCTAGGCAACTAGCCAGAATTGCCTGTCATTCTCCTGCGGCCAGCCCCTGGAGGGGGCCCTACTCCTACCTACGCTTTCTTTAGGGCTGGGCACCCTTGAGGCCTTTTCAGAAGACTAGCTGAGCTGAGCTGTCTGTCACTGCAAGTGTTAGTGGTGGGGTGGTCAAGCAGGCTGGTACCTAGGGTCCATCCCTAAGTCGGGCGGCACAGTGATGGATGCTTGGGAAGTCATAGTACACCTATGAATTCAGCTTCAACAGGAGCCTTGCCATGAATGAAGGGTCTGTCCGGGAAGGCTTCCTTACCTGCCTCTCACCGTGGCTGGCATGTGTCCACAGGTGCCAGGGGGAGCTGGTCTGGCTGGTCAGTCAGGCTTGGAGGGGGTGGCACATGTTTCTGGGCTGTTGTCACCATGGAAATGGCAGTTACTGCAGGATATGTGTGTAAAGGAAGGGCCACCATATGGAGCCGTAATAGTAGGCCAGGGATCACCAATATGCCTGACACCTGGAACCACTTGGCTCCCAGTCCGTGGGCTGGACAGAGGGTGTCCAGTTCAGCCGTGAGGAAGGTTGGGAGGGGTGTCTCTGGAGTCTCTGAGTCGGACCA
This sequence comes from Micromys minutus, assembly GCF_963924665.1. NCBI lineage: Eukaryota > Metazoa > Chordata > Mammalia > Rodentia > Muridae > Micromys > Micromys minutus. The sequence goes on from NC_137969.1 coordinate 254,581,461, forward strand.
TCAGGGTTTGGGACTTGTAGGGTGTGAGGCGTGGAGGCCTGTGGGTCAATGGGAGTCAGAGACCCTCGTCTGAGAAAGACCTGCAGCAGCCTCTCACTTGATGCGGAGGAAATTAGGATAAAAGTGCCTTAGAGGCAAGTGCACCTGCGGCCCCTTCAGAGCCTGCTTTGGCTGGTTCCACCCTGCCCCCACTCATCCCAGTGGTTTCTTAAGCTGTTTTTGGAAGTGGTGGCGCTTACAAGTGAGCCTCGCCCGCCCCTCCTTCAGCACCACAGACAGGACCGCGGCGCCCCGCCCGGAATCCGATGCTTCGAGCTCCAGTGCTGCGAGGCCGTTGCTATGGAAACGAGGCAACAAAGGGAGGCGGCGCCGGGAGGCGGGAGTTGGGGGGGGGGGCGTCCGGCGGGCTTCTCATGCCCCCTCCTACCACGAGCAGGCCCGGGCCTCAAGACCTAAAGCTGGGGATTCCAAGTCCGCTCTCCAGCTAGTGGTCACAATGCGGTCATGGAATCCTCCGGCAATCCCTGTGGACGCCACCTCACTCCGAGGAAAGGGGGCGCTAGGCTGGGCCCTTCCGACCCTGGCAGGTGCGCCCCGCCTGCAGCGCGCCCAGCTGCTGGCGTCCCGGGGGCGGGCTCCGGAGGCCCCGCCCAGGTCTCCGAGCCAATCGACGTCCGGGGGCGGGCGGGGCAGGCGCGGGCGGCGGCGCAGAGACGAGCGCGGGTGGAGGGCGCGGACCGACCGAGCGCACAGACCATGGCCTCCAAGTGTCCCAAGTGTGACAAGACCGTGTACTTCGGTGAGTATCCACCCGCCGTCCGCCTTCACCTCTAGGCCCCTGTCTGAGAGCCACACCCCGTAATGTACACGGATGGGGTGTGCAGCCACCGTCTTGGGATGCGCGATCTACCGGTAGCTAAGCTCGCCACGCTGCTTTCGCGGGTGCGGCCCGAGGCTCGAAGGTAGTGTTGCACGGGGCGAGGGAGGCCGCCTGGGATCCTGGAGAGGCGGTTGGCGTCGGGTGGGTTCGGAAGCGCTCGGTAGGCACTGGGCGAGGTACGCAAAGTCCTGGTCGGCCCGGGCTAGGAGCGCCCTCCTGGCCACCCGCGTGTTCAGCTTATCGCCCTTCTTCAGGGACGCTCTTCGGGGCGGGATCCAAAGAGGTCCGACGCCGGAGACTGGTCCGTTGAAATCCCCTGGGCCCAGCATCTCCTCCCCGCCCTGTGGCTGCCTCCCAGCTTGCACATGGGCCCACTAGTGTGACCCGGCGTAGTGAGTGACCCTAGTGCTTACTTCGACCTCTGCCCAGGCCTCTGGACCAGGTCTGGGATTCCGGATTCAGTCCAAGCGGGGGCGACCTTGGCTTCTGCCTCTTACGTGCCCCAGCTTGCTCCCTTTCTTGGCCATTTGCCTCGCAGTTTCGCCCGGGGTGGGGCACCAGTGACACGTATTTCTCCATGAGCTCCTGAGTGCACTGGGTGACTAGGACCCTGGCCTCTTAGAGGTCAAGGCCGACGGGGAAGGAAGCTATGGTATGCAGGAATGGTTGGTTGGTTCCGGCTAAGGTAACCCCTGAAGGCATTACCTTTATCATGCATCCCCCGTCCCTGATCTGCTAACCTCCTGGGGCTATGCTCCTAACCGAGCAACTTTGCTAGAGTAGCTGAGTAGCTGCCCCTGAGGGATAGACTCGGGACAGAATAGAGGAAGACAGGGGCTTGAGAAGACAGGATCACTTCTGCTCTTCCCAGAACAGTAGTCAACGTCCAGGTCAGTGAACTTCCTAAGATGACGGGAGTAGAGGAGAGGCCACTTTTGTTTGTTTCCAGAGTGGAGGGACCGGATTTGGCTTGGAGTCCTTCTGGGTGGCCTGGAGCCAGGGGTTTCCTGTTGCCTCCTGGAGGGGACAGATTGCTTGATTTCAGCCCCTTTCCTACAGAGAAATGTCTAACAAGCCCCCGAGTGAGGATAGTCCTCAGGGCCATTCTATATGACTTTGCTCCAGACCAGGCCAGCTCTGGACTCTCTGGGGCTTTGGCCAACAGTCCACCCGGAAAAAGCACTCTGCCTGCTTGGGCGCCTCTGGCAGAAAACAAAGGCTCCTCAGAGTCGGCTGGTTTCTGTTCTGTGGGGAGGCAATGGGGGTCCAAAATAATGCCCTTTTTGCCCAGTTAGGCTGTGTTCTAGCAGCCCACTTCTGAGTAAAACTCTAGGCCCAAGAGACCCCAGGGTGCTGTGAGTCTGATTTTCTTCCAGAACACACGGCCAGGCTGGGGTGGGGGCATTCCCTTCCAAGCTATTAGACCCAATCAATGCTGTTTTCCCAGTTTGGGTCTGTAATGGGGCCATCGACCCAACCAGTGGGTCTGAGGATCAGCTCCCTGCCCCTACATGGCCCGCATCCCAGAGCTGGCCAGAACAGAGTGGTTTTGGCAGCCTTGAGCTGCAGCTGCCATAGCCACTGATGGCCATCCCAACAAACCTCCTTATCACTGTCCTGAGGATGCCAGACAGGCATGGGAGCCAAGCCTGCTTTCCATCCAGGTAGCTCCTGCCTGTTCTGGCTTGGACGTATCAGGGTTCTGGCTCAGCTGTGCCTTAGCATCACAGAGGGAACTAAGCAGTCCTGTCCGGGGCAAGGGTCTGGGGGTTCCTGGAGAACACCTGTCCTGCCGGTGCCCAGCAAGTTTGGGCTGTGGAGAGCCAGACTTAGCTGCACGGAGGATCCAGGCTTGCTGCCCAGCAGCAGCAGCAGCAGCGCTCCCGGGGGGAGGGGGGATGGGAGGCTCAGAGAAGGCTGTGCTCCCTGGTGTTTGCCAAGGCTGTCCAGAGGAGGCATGGCCCCGAAGGGACCAGTGGGCAGCTCTTGAGAAAGGAAGGCTGGAGAGCAGGCAGTTTCTGTTATCCTCAGAGCGGAGTGACAGAGCCAAGCAAGCTAACACCCCGCCCTCCTCCCCCGCCACTCTGGCCTGGCCCCTTCCCTTTGGAATTCCAGCTCCGCTCTCAGCTCAGGCCCTTCTTCCTGCCCACTCCTCCACCCTTTTCCTGCCTTACTCCCTTGGGGAGGCCCAGGCTTCCGTCCATTGGGATGTGGCTCAGCAGTCATTGCCCTGGTGGTTGTGGGGTGGGGTCAGCAACCCTCAGCTGCTGGTCACAAACCCTTTGGCGCCAAACTGGCAGCTGGAGGCTGTGGGTGGAGTGAGAACTCAGGGCTTAGGTTGAGAAAACTAAGTAGGGATCTTTCCTGGTGCTCCCGCGGCAGCCAGGACTGGTGCTCCCTCACCTGGTGCTGAAGATCAAGGCCTTTTCTCTTGGAGGCGGGGCTCTGCCTGGCTCTGCGGACGCACCATGAGGGTGAGGCAGGGATTTTGAGGAATGGGTAGGAATAAGTACAGTGAGCAGACACTGAGGGGTTAAACCAAGTGCAGATGAACAAGGACGAGGCTCCGAGGCTCCGGGATGGCTGAGGGAGTCTCTGTAAACAGTAGCCTAATCTCAGAGTCATCATGGGTGGGGTAGGAGGGCAGCATGATGTCTGCCAGGAGGTGTGAGATGCAGGGATGTGGGCCTGGAAACTTCTGGACTGCAAGAAGAGGAGCAGGCATGCTGCTTTGACCTCCTCCTCCTCCTCTTCCTCCCCCCTACAGCCGAGAAGGTGAGCTCCCTGGGCAAGGACTGGCACAAGTTCTGCCTCAAGTGTGAGCGTTGCAACAAGACACTGACCCCTGGCGGCCACGCTGAGCATGATGGGAAGCCCTTCTGCCACAAGCCCTGTTATGCCACACTGTTTGGACCCAAAGGTAAGCAGGCAGCCAGGCCTCAGGGATGGGTCAGCTCCTGTGTATGCTGGGGGCTCTGTGTGTTCTTTCCTTTCCTCTTCTCCTTCTCTGTGCCCCTCCTACCCTGAAAGCTACAAAGCAACTTTGGGAGAAGCTCTGTGTGAGACTCTGAGGCGGGGTCAAGGCCTCCAACCATGAGTCTCCTGACATGCCTGCCATCTGTCTACAGGTGTGAATATTGGGGGTGCTGGTTCCTACATCTATGAGAAGCCTCCGGTGGAGACCCCTCAGGTCACTGGCCCCATCGAGGCCCCTGTGGTGCGAACTGAAGAGCGGAAGGCCAGCGGGCCCCCCAAGGGTCCCAGCAAAGGTGGGACAGGCTCTGGGCGGGGCTTGGATATGGGTGGCTAAGGTCCACCCTGACCCAACTTTACCACTTTAGCCTCTAGTGTGACCACATTCACTGGGGAGCCCAACATGTGTCCTCGATGTAACAAGAGAGTGTACTTCGGTAAGTGACTACCCAGCCCCCTGACTCAAGGGACATTGTGCCTCAGTTGGGGTTACCACCGCTCTTCTCCCTCCCTCACAGCTGAGAAGGTGACCTCCCTGGGAAAGGACTGGCACCGGCCCTGCCTGCGCTGTGAGCGCTGCTCCAAGACACTGACCCCAGGCGGGCATGCTGAGGTAAGGGGGTGCAGTTGGGGTGTAGGAGGGGACAGGGAGGAGGAGCATGCTGGAGTAAGGAGTCAGGAATTCTGCCACCGGGAAGCTCCCTGACCTGGGCTTGCCCTAGGCTAGGTTGTACTGCCCTCCGGCCACTAGAGGGCAGATTCTGCAGATACTCCCTGGGGCTCTGCTATTCCTGTCAGAGTGAGTGGGCCTGCACAAGACCTTTGAAGCCTAAGGGTCCTCAGGGAGCAGACTAGCACATGATGAAGGCCTCAGCGTATCCGGGGAAGTAAAGGGGGGGGAGGTCTGTGCTCAACACTGTCTGCATCGCCCACAGCACGATGGCCAGCCCTACTGCCACAAGCCTTGCTATGGGATACTCTTTGGACCCAAAGGTGAGTAGGGCCAGTGTGGAGGAGGTGAGGACCTTCCCCAAATCCCTGTTTGTTCCTGCTCAGCCACCCTCCCCACCCCCGCCACTTGTCTCCACAGGAGTAAACACTGGTGCTGTGGGCAGCTATATCTACGACAAGGACCCGGAAGGCACAGTTCAGCCTTAGACCTGCAGATGCTGTCCTCAGGGTCCCCTATTTGACCCTGAGGGGAAGTGACCTGTTGCCTAGCCCTGCCTCAGTGTGTCTCGCCTGCAATTCCAGGACCTCGGTGGTGGAGGAGGAAGCCTGGGCAGTCCCAGAATTTCAGCCCCCCTTTGTCACCTTGACATGTCCTATGTTGCCCATGGTTTACTTTCTGTCTACGGGCCTCCGTAGCTCCATGGGCCCTGAGTCCCTGTGTCCCCTAGTCTCTGATAGCTGTCCATGGTGGCTGTCCTATGAGATTCCCTTCCCCACCAGTATTATTTATGCCCTGCTTGCCAGTGATGGCCATGAGCTCACAGCATCCCCAGGGTGACGGCACCCCTGCAAGGAACCCTCTGCTGGTTCCCACACTACTCCCTGCCTACCCTCACTTGGTTTGCAGCTATGGAGACTTTTGCTGACAATAAATAGTTTGGTTTGAGGATTGCAGGACTCTGTGTGTGTGTGTGTGTGTGTGTGTGTGTGTGTGTGTGTGTGCGTCTGTGTGTCTGTGTGTGGTGGGGTGTAAACCCAAGACTGTGTCCTTTACTCTTTTCACAGACATCCCCTTGTGCCCCTGGCCCCAGTATTGGTAGGGATGTAGTCCAGAAACACTTCTGCACTGGGGAGGCTGATTTAGGCATCAGTGCCAACACTGAAATGGATGGGATGCAGGGAGGGGCAGAGGTGGGGAAAGAGGTCCAGATGATGGACAGGTGGGACCCATTGAGAACACAGGTCTGAAGCATGTAGAGGTTACATACCTGTGATGAGGGTGGAGGAACACCTCAGGTATATGAGGTCCAACTTGACACAAGCAGGAACCATGTAATGAGGCTTGGAGGCGGGGACCAGAAAGGTCCTGTGCAGAATTGGGGAGCTGGTAAGAACTGGGTGGAAACTGAAGTGGAGGAGAGCCTAGTACTGGACGGAGAAGTACATGGGGGCTGTTAGATGCCTGTCTGACCGGGCTCAGCTGTGGCCATTTCCTGCAATGTCCACAGGACAAGGCCTTTGGCCGCCCTAACCTGTCTCCAGTGTATATCCCAGGAACAGAATGAAGACAGTCTGATAGGCAAAGGTCTAGGTACTGGGCGTGTAGTGAGGCAAAGAACTGTGTCTCCTCAGGCGGCCCAGGTTCTAGTACTGGAACCCCATTCTCTCAGTGGGCGTGTCCTTCCTTCACTTGCTTTTCCCCGAGTGCCCACTAGAAGGCGCCGCTGCATTTCAGTGGCGCTTGGGGGACCTCGTCTGATCACCCCAGCTAGTCCTGCTCCCTTCAAGTCTCAGAGCGTCTGGGGCAAGTGGCTCCCAGATCTGGTCACTGCCACGGGGCAAGAAGGCTTTTTAGATTTGTCCCTGGCTTCTTGTCCAGCCCTGTAGGCCACTGACACTGGTGTGATTGTGTCCGGGGCTACGGTCCTTTGCACAACATCGCGTCCCTGGCAGCAGAGTCTGGTGTCTGCCCCTCTCGTCACAACCTCATCAAGGGAGGTCCAGCAGTTATTGGGCTCTGGTACTCCTTCCCTATATGACCTCTCCCACCAAGACGCCGCTTCTTCTGTACAGTTTGGATTGAGCTGGGCAGCCCGAACTCTTCTCGGTTGTTACGATGAATTGTCAGCCCTCGAGCAGAGACTTCTACCAACTCAGCCTGAAGGAATCGAAGGGGCGGGCCCTCCTCGAGCCTGGGCGGGACCTTGGAAGACAAGAAGGGGATTTCCCTGGTTGGGCCACGAGGGCAGGGGTCTTCCCAGGGCAGATTCATTCCCGCCCTGCGGCCAGCTTTGCTGTACATTGGAGGGGCGGGGCAGGATCTGGCCTTTTCCTGCCGAGGAAGATGACGTTGCTTGGTGTTTGTTTCCAAGGAGTTGTCGTGGAAACGCGGCGGTGCTGCGACTGTTTGTCTGGGTCTTGTTGCCAGGCGGTGTCCGCTACATTGCCAGGTCGCGTCAGTGGCACCAGCTTCCGATGCACCCAAGATAGAGAGAATAGAAGCCTTTGTCTGGCATCCACCCTTCTGGGAGAGTGCCCTGGGCTTTTCTATCTCCCAAATAAACACTTAGACTCGGAGATGACTCTAGACGCCAACAGACCACCTCACCCAATTCCAAAATCTGCCGAGTCCAGAACATCACAAGGAGACTCAGCCCAGGCTGCTTTGGCACAGTGTAGTTCCAAGAGTTCCTCTGACGCTTCCTACCACACATCCACCACCCACCTATCTAACCTCGCTGCGCTCTCCAACCAGGCCTTCTGCTTCCCTCTGCTCACCAGTATACTCAGCTGAACTTCTTTATGGGGTACCCAGCCTATAGCTCCTTCTCCCCACTTACCTTAGTCTTCCATCATCTGGCCAACACCCTAGCATCCTCCCTCCTACCTAGCCTTGCTTCTCCTGGGCCAGCGACTCCTGCAGCGGTCCTGGGAACCCTTCTGCCTGAGTCTTCCTCAAGCTCCTGGCTGCCTGCAGATCCCATTTATCTCAAGATCTGACATGGCTGGCCCTGCTCACAGGCTGCTAGCTGATGCCCGTGGGCAGGGTATCAAAAGGATCACCATGTGCTAGTGCTCTGGCTATTGAGTGGGTGCAGTTGGGGCTGACCAGAACCCAGGGTGCCAGGTGTGGGCAGCCATTTTTCCCAGGCCAGACTGGCTGCGGGGGTGCAGGCCACCAGCTGCTGGTTTGGAGAGACTGGAATTCCAGGCGGTTCTTCCTGGGCTTTGGCTCCAGGAAGCGGTCACTGGGCACGGGACAGGCCTCAAGGAAGGCAGCAGGGTACCCCCTCTGACCAGATTATAGGTCCTAGGTAAGGAGTGCAGTCCTACTGAGAGAAGGGTGAGCCCTGTTTCCACTATCTACCACTCCCTTCCTGGCTATGACCTGTTACTCCTGGAAAAGGAGGAATCTAATTGCTGTCCGCCTAAGCCGGAGGGCAGAGGAACTTGTCTGGGAAGCAGTGTTCAGTCCCTTCTGACTGTGGTCAAGCATCCCAGCAGACCCACCCTAGAGCCAGATCTTGTGCCAGACGGGGGTCCCTGGAGACGAGCTGCTGAAAATAGGCCCTGGGAATTTGTAAATGTCCTCCTCTGGTCTGAGGGGGGGGAGAAGGAGGGTGGGCCCTAGGGAGGCCTGTGCTGTGTGTGTGTGTGTGTGTGTGCTCAGCATGTTCTCTGAAGTGTGTGCTGGCAGCACATGTACCCGAGAGCAGGGGACATAGGGCAGGCTCAGATGACCTCCAGTCCTTAGATGAACACGTGACTACGCCCTCAGCCAGGTACCAGCAGATCCAGGAGATAAACGTACTTTTTGCAACACAGCCCACAGGGCTAAGCCCTACCTTCTCTGGCTGGCCTCAGAGTGTGCTATCCCAGCCAGTGGAGGGCGCATGGGTGTGTACAGAGAAGGCTAGGGCAGACAGGTCGGGGTTCTGCAGTCTCCCCTCCCCCCATAGCCTCTAGGCCATCCTGGTACAAGCAGTGGAGAGATCACCATGTGCCCTTTGAGTGCTTGTGCAGAGCACACTAGGCCTTCACTGGGCCCTGGAGCCCTGGTCAGTTGTCTTCCTCCAGGGATAGCCTGGGGTAAGAGGAGGCAGGTGAGAGTGTAGAACTGGGCCTCAGGAAGTCTGGCAGGACTTTGACACCAGCTGAACCTCAGCCAAGAGGGTTGAGGGTGAAGGCTAGTGGTCAGACTAGAAGCAGCAGTGGTGGGGGTGGGGTGGCATTCACAGACACCACAGAAGCTTTGGAAGAGTTTCTCCCTCTCCCCTCATTGTTCTTGTTATATTTTGAGTCAGGCTCGTTTAGCCCTGGCTGGCCTTAAATGATCTATATAGCTGAGGTTAGCTTTGAATCCTCTTGCTTCTCCCTCCAAGTACTGAAAAAGAGCTCTCAGGCCCAGAGCAGGCTCATGTGTTTCCAAGGCGGATGTGACTTTTGGGGAAGTAAAGGTTTGTATGCTAAGTAAACAAAGATGGCATTACCTTATCTCTTCATCACCATCCCTTGCTTTTCTCTCCCTCCCTCCTTTCCCTTCTTCCTTTTATTTCTTGACAAGTTCTGGCTCTGTAGAACAGGCTCTGTAGCCTGGCTCAGTCTCTGGCATTGCTCTAGCCCATCACAGGCCTGTGAAACCGTGCCTCGGCTTGTGTGTGTCTTTGTGTTTCTACGTGGATACGTCTGAATGGAACGCCTGAAAAAAAACTGCTGTGTACCAACAAAGAAGGTATCAGCCCTTGGCCCCCGCCTTGGCACCCCTCCCATGGTCATGGCAACGGGAAACAACATTAGGGAGGGCCGAGAAGACTCCAGTGGCTTGGCAGTGTGGTGGGGGATGGTTCCCTAGTACAGGGTGAGGCCAGATTTCAAGAGTGGGAGAAAGAGCTGTCTCTGGGGTGGGGCAGTGGGCAGGGTTATTGACCCGCCTGCCTTAGCACATGTCTCTTGGGTAAGAAGTAAGAAGAGTCTGTCCAGAAGTCCCTGGGTATCAGCTAGGTAGAGCTGGCATACAACTTTAATCCCAGCACTCAGGAAAAAGAGGCAGGCAGATCTCTGAGTTTTAGGCCAACCTGGTCTACATAGTGAGTTCCAGGATAGCCAGGGCTACACAGTCAGACCTGCCAGGAAAAACAAAACAAGGTCCCTGAGTGTAGCTAGACAGAAACATAGCTATTTGCTCTAGGAGACCACACATGGGACCTGTCGAGCCACCCCAAAGGATACTTGCCTCACAGGTATGCTTGCAGGCCCCAGCCTATGCATGTGCAGCTAAACCTTCGGCCTCTGGCACACACCCCATGAGAGGGGAGGCAGTCTGCCAGGTGCCTTGTGCCTCCACCTAGTGCACACCCCTGACAGTAGGAAGAAGCAGTAGTTGGCTTCTTCCACGGACAGTGAGGTAGTGTGCTTTGTGTGTGGCCAGGCCCCAGGGATCTGTGGCGGTAGAGACACCACCCTTCCAGATGGTTCTGGGCCTCTCTGGCCTCTCCTTATATCACCAAGGGTTTTGCTCAGGTCCCCCCTTCCAGAACCTCTGCCCGTAGGATGTACCTCCCCTCTCCTCTCTCCTCTGTAGACTAAGTCAGGAGCTGTAGAAATGTGTCCTCTTTTAAACGGAAGAACAGAAAGACTACAAGAAATGGCTGAGGGTGGGAGGCTAGGCTGGTGGCCTTAAGTCCAGAAACCATTGGGGGTGCCAGCCCAGGCCTCTAGGTGGGTCTTAGGTAGTTGTAGGGCAGAAGACAGGAGTCTCTCCTTGTGGGGCCTATGCTCACCCCTGCTCTGGAGCTCCCAACTGGTAGGAAAGGGCTTCAGAATGTAGAGCTGGGTATTCCTGGACCTCCAGCTTGGGACAGAACTGTACCCTCAAGTTAGGGTCCCTGGGGAAAAGGTAGTGTTCCAGGGGCCTGCGTTTGCATCTGTGTGTAGTCCCTGACCAATGGTACATCACTAATCCCATCCTGAGAGTTCTGACTCCCACCCCAGAAGTGGTCAGGGAGATGGAGGCACCCCATCCTTACCCAGAGCTAGGCCTGGAGACAGATAGTGGGTAGGTACGAACAAGAGGCTCAGTCAGGGCTGAACTGTGAGAGCTGAGTGTCCAGCCAACAGCAACTGCACCGTCAGCTTCTTAGACAACAATCAGAGCCCCAGCCCCCACCAAGTCTACAAACTACTCTGAAACCCAGGCCCGTGGATGCCCCCTCCCCCAGCCCTTCATATTTACTGTAGGCCTAGCCCATGTAGTCTCTACCTGGTACCAACCACGACTCAGCCTCCTCCTTGGCTGGGCAGTGGACTTGGACCGCTAGGCTCTGGGCGCTTCTCCCAGAGATAAGAACTACGCTCATCAATTGTGCCTCTAGGCATCAGGGAAGCGACCTGCGCAGGGCCTCGCCCCGCATTCCTTGTCTTGACCTCTAGTCTCCAACCTCAAGTTGGTAGGTCCTCAAGTTTAGATTCTGTTGTTCCTGTGGCAGGAAGGGCTTTTCTGGATGGGAGTCCCCTCTTCTGATTTCCCCGGTGAAGTTGTGGCTATAGTCCAGTCAGCTAGCAAAGGTCAGGGTGTTCACATGCCTCTGGCCAGGGTGGACCTCCCGGTGTCTGCGTGGGTTAGATCTGGGAAAGACTGGGAGGGACTGGGTTACAAGACTGAGACCCTGAACGTCCTCAACTCCTTCCAGAAGCGTCAAAATATGTACAGAATCCTTGAATGCTAGCTAATTTACATCTTTCTGCGCTTTATTTGAGAGAGGGAGGGAAGAGAGAGGGATGGAGGGAGAGGAGAGGAGAGAGAGAGAGAGAGAGAGAGAGAGAGAGAGAGAGAGAGAGAGAGAGAGAGAGAGAGATAGAATTTTTTGAAGCAGGGTCTAACCCTAGAAACCAGATTGACCTCACCAGTTTTATTAGGACGGGCAATCAATCACACCACGTCAGGCTTTATCTGCACTTTAGAAGTTTCCTGTGCCCATCCCGACCCCATCTAGCTCTCGCAGGTGCAAGAGGCTAGATTGGGCGCTTCGTCCTTCGAGGGGAGGACCCAACGTCCCTATTTAGGACTGAGGCTTGCCCTGCCCCAGGCAGGGGGCGGGGCCTGGGTTTGCCGGGGCAGCCGGGCTCCTTAGAGGGTCCCGAAAGACTCACACCCCTGCATGGCCCTTGGCCAGTTTATTTTGCCGGAGGCGAGCATGGACCAGATGACCATTCTTGGCTAGTCGGCCTGGATCAGAGTTCCCAAGGGGTCCAAGTCCCGGACTGAGGGGGTGGGGCGGGGGCGGGGCCTTAAAGGGCAGGGCTAAGGGGTCCCTGAAAACCGCGGACCAGGCGGGCGCCACCCAGTCCAGAGCCTGCAACCTACTTCCTTCTAGCTGCAACCACTTGTGCAGGACCAGGTACCGCCATGCCGAAGTGCCCCAAGTGCGACAAGGAGGTGTATTTCGGTGAGTACTCTTGGGTATCCCAGCCTCTACCACATGCCCGCGGGCGTACCGCAGGCGGTACGCGGAAGCGCGGTCCAGAGGAGGACAGTGCCGGGCTGTTTAGGTGGACTGGAGTGTCTAGAGTCTCGGGTATCGCCTGGGATCGAACCCCATAGACCTTGCCCACGGCTTGAGGGTGGGACAATGTGATGTTAAATGGAACCGACATCTGTGCCCACTCGCTGTCTTAGTTTCTGGGTCGGTCTTCGGGCTTCCTTGCCTCTGGGTTTCCAGGTCTCTGTGACTCCCATGCTTCTGGGTCTCCCCCTTTCCTGTGACCCTGGCCTCTGGATCCTGCTGTCTCTCGCGCCTTCTGTCTAAGCTCCCTGGGTGGGGTCCCTGCTGGATAGGAAGGAACGCGGGACTGGGGTGGCCCCTCCCAATGCTAAGTAGAAACAGACGCCCAAAACCACGTCCGGGGGGTACGATCTCCGTGCTGTTTTCCTGTTGTTCGCGCGCCCTAGGGCTCCTACGAGAAAGTGCACGAGTAAGAGGCCCCCTTGTCCCTGCTGAGGAAAAGGGTGCGCCCAGGCCAATGCCGAGGCCAGAGGACTTTAACCCGCTGGACCTAGCCTTAGAGCCTGTTCTCCCCAACTCCTAAGTCTGAAGGCCTCTTCCTCTCCAGACATACAAACCCTTGGGGGTCATATCCCTGAGGTGGCACTTTGAAAATGTCCCACCAATAAACCCGGTTGGGTGGCTGGGTGATTCATCCTTTAGTCCCAGCATTTTAGTCCCAGGAGGCAAAGGCAGGAGCATCTCTGTGAATTTGAGATCAGCCTTTTCTACAGAGTGAGTTCCAGGACAGCCAGGGCTACACAGAAAACCCTGTCTCAAAAAACCAAAAACAACAACAACAATAAAAAAAAAACCCAACTAAAATAAATATCCCACCGACCAGGCCACCCTTCTGGTTTGTAAGGTAGGATTGGCTTGAGAGTACGAGAGGTACCCCCTCCGTGCAGCACAGAGGCAGTCTGGGAACCCAGGGTGGGCTGTCACACATTAAGTGTCTGTGCAGCAGAAGGGATTCAGGGACTCCAGTGTCTCACAGTAGGTCTGTGCTTTTGCAGCTGAGCGAGTGACATCACTAGGCAAGGACTGGCATCGTCCCTGCCTGAAGTGTGAGAAATGTGGAAAGACGCTGACCTCTGGGGGTCATGCTGAGGTAAGGGACCGCTAGGGGGCAGAGGGAGGAGCCATAGGAGCTGGGGTGAAGATAACCCCTCGTCTTTTCCTTGTAGCATGAAGGCAAGCCCTACTGCAATCACCCCTGCTACTCAGCCATGTTCGGGCCCAAAGGTGAGCCGTTGGACTTCTTCCCTAACAGGCCCCCCAGTGCTGGTCTCCCTTCCCAACATATTGGTATCCTTATTATTATTAATTTTTATCTTTTTATTTTTTTGCAGGCTTTGGGCGAGGTGGAGCCGAGAGTCACACTTTCAAGTAGACTGAGGTATAGCCCCATCTCCTGTCCCATGCAGCCCACCAGTCTACAGAGTCTCCCCTAATAGAGTAACGTACTCACATTTGTCTCTGTTTCTTCTCACAGGCTGTGGAAACTCTCCCTACCCGCCCAGGCATGTGCCAGGCCTTATCCCCAGACAGCAGGGCTCCCAGGAACCCTCTGTGGGTTTAATAAACCTTTAATAAACCTGATCTTTGGAAGGTCCGTGTTTTTTGTCTACTGGTGTGTGGTCGAAGGGAGCTGCAATGGGACCTCAACCCCAGGCCTAATGCAGGACACCGCTTTTCCTGTTGCTGCAGGCAGCGGTGCCTGGTTCGGTAGTGGTTCTGGGTGGGGCCCTGGCTGTCAGGGTCAGCAGGAGCATGGAGTATGTGGGACTGGCCACAGTTCAGAGGGTGAATCAGTGAGAGCTGGTTTGGTTCCCTTTTTTGAGCTGCTTTGGGGGAGTCGCATGGATTTCATGCCTCTTCCATTTTCACTTCCTGCAACCCCACCCTGTCCCCAGAAGTGCACCTTTTTGGGTGAGTCCTGCAGCTGCTCAGCCTGGACCCAGTTCCCTTTTCCCTGACCAGAAGTGTCCTGGGTGACCTGGTGCTCTAATGGGATTTGAGGGTGGCCGTGGGAAGGGCTTTCTGGAAACTCGTGTAGAACCAGGCAGCTCTCGGCTTCGTCTTTTGCCACTGGACATTTAAGACCCTCTGGACTAAACAAGGCCACAGAGGTCTCAGCAGTGTCCTGGCACCTGCAGTGCAGGAACAAGCCTGACAGGTTACTGGTGAGTCCTGGAAGTGATCTGTAATGTAGTGTGTGTTACTGGGTGATTCCGTCCAGCCAGACCTGCAGAGGACCTGGAAGAGCTGTGTGGGTGAAGGGAAGAAGCTCACTTTCCCCTGTTGTTCCTCACCCTTGAGGCGCCTGTCTGCCTCATATTCCAGCCCCTCAAACCCAGATCCACATCTCTCAACTGGAGTAGACTTGGGGTGAGCCTGAAGCCTGTAGGAATGAGCAAGTTAGGTGGGGGAAGTGCATAATATTGCAAAGAAGCCTTGAGAGACAAAGAGTTCCTTAAGGGTGTATCAGGAGTTCCTTGGGATAGTAGCCCAGAGCGCCGTGGTCTTTGTAATTAAGGTTTCAGGGCGCTTCGAAGAGTGCAGAAGCAGGGCCCTGCAGCGAGCGAGGTAAGAAGAGCCGGCAGAACCTAGCTGGGCGTGGCCATTTGGGACCTGCAGCCCTAGGTGCTTGGGAAGGGGCCAGGAAGAAGGAGACCCTGAGGCAACAGGGAAGGTTAAGATAAAGGAGCCCTCAGTCCCTGCACTTCCGGAGGGCGTGGCCATCCAGTGGAAGCGGTTAGACTGGCAGGTGCCTAAGGACCTCTGTTCCTCCCTCTCAACTCACTCTTCCGCACCGCACCCTCTCCACCTGCCTCTTTCCCGGCTTTATTGAGATGTAGAGTACACACAGTACTGTCTACTGTCCCAACTATTTCTGGTGGTGATATCGAGTGCACAAGGCTTAGTTTGTGTCCGCTAGAGCGTACAGGTCTCGCCCCAGCAATTCCCCCAGCCATCCGTCGCCTGCAGGCTGGTCTCTGGATCACCGTGGGCAGCGTCCGGCCTTTGTCTGGCCCTCCTCCACACGCACTGGCACACATAATGTGGCTTCCCACAGAGGCTGCTTGGCTTCACCTAGGTTGTAGCCACGTAGTAGGCTTAGGCCGGCTGCAGAGGATAATTACCGACTGCATGTGGTGCAGCGTCTTTCCCCGCGCATCAGGTTGGACTCTGGGTTTATTCTGCCATTGTCCTGTAGCTGCTGTGAATCCTTGCAGGATTCACAGCTTACCAAGGTTGATCCTGTAGGGCTGAGTGCAAAACTAAGTTCAACCTTTAAAAGAGAGGGCCGCACCCTTTTCGAAAGTGGAGAATTTTCCTTTAAAATGGCTCTTCTAATGGCTGGAGGAAGAATGAAAATGGGGACAACGAAGTCCGGGGCTGTACATGAGAAGGGAGGATGGCTTTCTGAAGAGACTTCTGGCGACGTGGCCCCCGGAACTCCCCACCCACTTTGTAGGGCTCAGCGGCTTCTCGCGGGGGCCTGGCGACCCCTGGCGGCTGGCTCCTTCCTGGGCAGCTTCTCAGAGACACTCCCTTCGTGGCTGGGTGGAACCACATTGCTCCACCCTCCCCGCCTCCAGGGAGCACCACGGGGCGCATGCGCGCCCTCCACCATTGCGCTGCTGGGACCCGAGGTTGCTAAGGAGGTTGCTAAGGAGGTTGCGAAGTCGAGGTGCTAATTGGTGAGTTCTCAAAAAGTTGGCAAATCCAATCCCCGCCCCCGACCCCGGAAGTGCCTGCCTACGGGATAGACTGGTTGGCACTCAAACGCCAGAGTCTCCGCTCATTGGGCCTGAGCGGAGAAGGCGGGCCCCAGCCGGAATCCTGATTGGTCGCGGTCCCGAGCGGGCGATCCGAGGCTGCCTAGTGCTGGCTGTATGGGGCGGCGGCGGAGCCGGGTGGAAGGGGCTGCCCGGGCCCTGCCTGAAGCTGTCGCCGCGCTGAGTCGGTCTCTGCCAGCTGGGCCCAGCCCCGAAATCTTCCGCCGCGCAAAGTTTGATCGACCAGAGGCGGTGGGTCTACCCGAGTAGGCGGTCGGGGTTCGGGCAGGCGTTGTCTTGGGCCGACGTAGGTGTCACTTTGATACCGGCTGACTACAGACTCCTTGTTTGCTTCAGGCTCCAGTGCTCTGGCAGCTTCTCTTGCGCGTGCTCTCACCGCTTGCTGCAAACAATACCTGTACCGACCTTGCTCCAGGTAAGCCCCGCCCTCTCAGAAAGCCGCTCCCCAAGGCTCTTGCGGTTTTGTCTTAACCCACGAAGTCCCGCCCCATTAAAGCTCCTCTGTCATCTACCCCTTTCTTGCTGGCATCTGCTCCTTCTTCTGTTGCGCCCACCTCCTTAAGTATAAGTTCCCACTAGCCTTTATTATGCGTACCTGGGTAGTAGTGGCTTTGATCATTCCAGTGAATCACTGAGACTGGCTACACCCGGAACTAACTACTCACAGAAATCATGTCCGCTGGTTATCACCTTGCCTTCACATACTCTCAGATCTTGCCTCCTTAGCAGGTTCTAAGCTTAGGGGTGGTTTCAGATCCCCAGAGGGAATCCAGGAGAAATCCCCAGGCTAGCACTCCCTGAGCTGATGATTTCCTACTCCAGAGGCCCAAGCCTGTGTGGTGAAGTCAGCACTGGGCTCCCAAGGCTACCCCAGGTCCGTGCAGCTACAGTTTCCTGATGGCAGTTCTCAGGGAAGCCGGGAACTGCTGCTGGCCCTGTGCTGGCTCCTGGCCCGAGGACCCTTGCTGGAGCAGCTGATTGCCCAGACCCGTGTGCAGCTAGGTGACCAGTTGCCCCAGTGTGAGGTGAGTATGCAAACCCGGCTCTGCCCAGAGACCGTGGGTTTCTCTGTGCTCCCAGGTCACACGGCATTTGCCCTTGGTGCAGTTCTCATCCGTCTTTGCATGTGAGGATGTAGAGGCTCAATCCTTTGTTACTAGTGCAGCTTCCCTGTCCTGGTCCTTCCTCAAGATCTGGGATGTGGAGCATGGCTGACTACTGTTCCCTCTCTACTGTGAGGCCCTGACCAGTCCTGGGCCTCCTGTGCCCCTTGTGGATACGAAGAGTCCCGTGGATCTCCGACTAGTGGAATGGCTGATGGGAAAGCTGCGGTTTAGGTGGCGATGCCTGATCTCTAGTCAGCAGGAGCAGTGTACCCTCCTCAGCAAGGTAATACACCCTGTTCCAGGCTGCCCTTCCCTGTGGTCCATCTCCGACACCACAGTTGGACCACTAGACTGCTGGGCTTACCCCGACTCTGGCCTTTACAAGCAGGACCAGACCCTGCTTGACCAGTCCTGGTGAGCAAGATGTGGAAGCCCTCAGTGAAATTGTCTGGTGCCCCTCTGCAGTCTACACCCCCAGCACTGCTGAGGCATCCTGAGCCCAGCCCTGTCCTTTCTGGTTATAAATCGTCTCTAAAGGTACCAATATTCAGCACACAGATCTTGCTGGGGGGCTGCTCCTCAGCCTGGGTGTATTACTTGTTGCAGATCCATCTGTATACTCATGGATGCCACAGCCAACAGAGCCTTGGCCATCTTTCTGTTGCTGAAACAGAAATGCTTAGAGATCCAGAGAGTGGTCAGCAGGTAAGTGTCGGCAGGGTGCTGCCGTGGGTACTGCCTCATGGCGGGGTTTGGGGCTGATGGTAGGCTTTGGTGGTCCATTGCTACCATTTGTTGCCGCGGGTAACCAGTGTCATGGTCAGGGTTGGAGGAATGTGGTGTGCAGGAAGGGACCACTGGAACTGGGAAACACTGCCGTCAGGTCTGAAATGAACTTCTAGCTCTACCTGATGTGTCTGGAGGCAGGGAAAGGCTGAGTGTGAGTGGGTAGGCCATCCTACAGAGCTGGGGTAGACTCACAGGGGTCGTGGGGAGGTCTACAGTCAGGCCAGTGTACAGGCCATGGATATCTGTAAGCCTTACTCCTATGTTAGCGCCCAGGGGCTGTTCTTGTATTTCCAAGCGTGGTTTTCCTAGGCAGTTCCCAATAGACTTAAATCTCAAGAGAGCAGAGGCCTGGAAAACAGCAGGCTGTGAGACCCAGGGATGAAGTGGCCCTAGGCAGACATGGCCTTCTGCATGAGGCTGTGGAAAGTGTTGGCCCCATCTCAGCTTCTCCCCAGGATACTCAGTCCCTCCCTCTTCCTCTGCCCCTCCTTGTGTAGTCCTTCCTTCCTTCCTTCCTTCGTTCCTTCCTTCCCTGTCTTTCTAGGGCCCTACCCTTCTGTCACTGGATTCTTTTTTTTTTTTTTTAAAGATTTATTTGTTTAATTTTTATGAGTACACTGTAGCTGTCTTCAGACACACCAGAAGAGGGCATCAGATCGCATTACAGATGGTTGTGAGCCACCATGTGGTTGCTGGGAATTGAACTCAGGACCTCTGGAAGAGCAATCGGTGCTCTTAACCACTGAGCCATCTCTCCAGCCCCTGTCACTGGATTCTTTTGCTCAGCTTATCTGAGGTTCACAGGACAGGTCCAGGACTGGTTGTCCATCCGGGCGGTTGGCCACCTCTGCTGGCCTTGGGCATGTGTTCTTGTGCAGCTGAGCTGGGCTTGGACGATCCCTTCTTCTAGGCACAACTCCCTTGTTTGCCTCTTCCCTCTCCAGTCCAAGACCCGCCTCTACCTGTCAAAGGCCTGCCCTATGGCCGTGTAGGTGAAAGCAGAGGATCATGGGACGAGGGACAGATGGCTAGATTTCCCACTTTCCACTCTCTCTGTCAAGGCTAGTTGGCAGATTCCGGATCTGGGCTTCCGTGCTCTGGGCGACTTATATGCTCTGAAGCAAGGGTACTTACTGGGTAAGGTACCTGGCCCATTGATGCCAGCTGGACCCGTATCCGTAGGTAAATCCTGAGCTGAGTCCAGCCTTGTAGGGCAAGCGCTTGACCTTGAGGTGCTGAGACAGATTTAAGGGTCCTTACATGCTTGGCTCTGACCCCCTTTTAATGTGACTCAGGGAAGCAGAGTTTCTGGCTGCTGGACTTTGGATTGTAGCAGAGTCCCATGTTCAGTTAAACACTGCCCTGGGGACCACTCTAGGGACAGAGTGCAGGGAAGTTGCGGGTTAAGTCACCTCTTGTCTCTGGCTAAGCGGACCAAGGCCTTAGATCTGCTTCTTTCTGTGAATTTGGAGAGGAGCTGGCTCAGGCCTGCATCTGGCCCACCCGCAGACATGTCTCAGAAGTTTCTGGAACAGTGTATGCCTGGTATATGAGCAGCCAGGCCTGCTGCTGCACTGGTAGTCAGTTTCCTGGGTCACTGTGGAGCCTACAGCCTTCTCTTTGCACCCTCTGTGTCCTTGCTCCTGCTGGGAGGAGGTTCAGGGACATGACTGCATCAGGAGACTGCAGAATTAAGGGCGGAGCCACGGAAAGGTGAAGGGGCTTATTTGCTCCTCTGTCACACCCACACCCCACAGTATTATCTGTCTTTCTGATGGTGTGTCTAGGTGCCTGTGCCTGTGGGTTGGTTTTTTGTTCTTTGGTGTTGGGTGGTAGGCTTGTGGGCCACCCCGTGTGCCCCTCTCACCCTGATCAGGCTCCTGACATCTTTCACCATTCCCATCTCTGCCCATGGCCAGGTGGCAGCTCTGATTTCCTGTCTCTGTTGTGCTTGTCCCAATGGACTAGCCTTGGCTAGCATTCAGGGTCTTTCTCCAGTTTCTCAGGCCATGGGAAACTGTTGTCTGTAGAGCCATAGTTGGGGGGCCCGAGGTGCAGTGGGCTTGGCATGCACTGTCTTCTGCGAGGGACCTTTCCCCGGGTCCCCCACACAGGCGTCCAATGTGGGAGCACTTACATTTTGTGTAGGTTGTGCCTCTGACGAGGCATGACACCTATAGGGCATCCAGAGGCATCCACCCTCAATTCACAGATCACTGAGCACGTTGTCTACTAGAAGGGTCAGGTGTCTTGGATGACCCGTTCGGAAGGGCGTCCCTAAGTTGGGGTTCCCAGCCAGAGGACCAAGGGTGGGAGATGAAAGAGCTAGCAGCTTCTGGCTCCAGCTAAGCAGTGAGTGTACCCCAAGAAGAAGGGGAACTGCTCTGTCTGTGATGGACAGCTGTTAATGCAGGACTAGCAAGCTTCGAACTCAAGGGGGTAGGCAAAGGTTATCTTCTGGCCCTGCCCTTCCCTCTAAGCATGCCCCTCTCCTATGCCTAAATCCTCACCGCTTGCAAACTCTCTCACAGTTACATGGGATGGCCCAGCGGCTCCTAGTCTTGGGCCTTGTTATTTACGCTGACTTTGGGACAGTCGGTGGAGTATTTAACAGAGCACTCTGGTCTAGAGCTTGTCTCAGGACTGGTCAGTGGGAAGTCTGTGCCAGCTGTGTCTTTTCCTGTAGCTCCTGCAGGCACTGGAGAGTGAGAACAGCCGCCTGGAGGCTGCGCTGGAGTGGCGGCGCCGTGAGCTGGTCTTCTGGCAGTGGATGGTAAGGAAGTTTTCTCGGCTGCCTCCGCCCTTTCTGGCCCTGACCGGGCTCATTGGTGGTAACGTTCGGAAGATCTTCCCACCTTGAAGGTGGAGAAGACTCTTAAGGGGTGCTCTGCTCAGGACATCTGCTGGTCCTCAGCGGAGGCCTCATACTGCATGTCCTTACTTCTAGTTCTCTCAGAGGTCTGGTGTTTGTGCCTCTCTGGATGCCAGAGAGGGGGGAGCTAGGGTGTAGGAGCTGCCCTGTCCTCAGTAGGACCTGGGGATGCTTCCACTACCCCACAAACCATCTTCTGTCCCACTCCAAACCTGTGCCTGACCATCTTACTGGGGTCTCTGCAGGATACAGTTTTGGATGCCTGTTCCCCTGAGACTCCTGCCGTGACCTCACAGCCGACCGTCCTGCCTGTGCCTGTGATCTCTGAAGGTGGGCTCCGTGAGCTGGAGTCGGTAAAGCAAGAGTTGCAGGCCCTGCAGGAGGAGCTATGGGAAGTGGCTGAGCCCCGGCGGGCTGCGTGGGAAGCCCGGGTGAGCTAGGCACCTGCTTTGCCCATTCTTCTTAGCCCACCCTCCAGCCCTACCTCTTTCTCTCCCTGTCTGTACTGTCTGTTCTCAGGGAGGGCTGGACTGACAAAGCCTCCAGATGAATTACCCTGCTTATCTGAATTAAGTTGGATGGGCGATTGGGCACCAAACTCCAACAGCAGTTGGTTGCAGTGAAGGGACCTGATGTCTTTCACTGCCACCTTCTGGTTTTGTCCAGGGACTCCCAGAGAGTTAGGCAACCCTGCACTGAGTTGCCTGCCCCTGTACCTCCCATTGTGTGCACACTGCGCCTGCCCACTGGTCCTCTCTAGCCGTTCTCACACGCACTCATTCACCTATCTTTTCTCCTTTTGGGTAGCGTTTTAAGGTTATCTGCAGGCAGGCTCCCCTTTAGCTCTCCTGTAGTCTCATCAGCGATCGGGGAAATCCTCTCGGATTTCTACACTATCCTCCCTAGTGAGATCAGTATGCCACAGACTGTTCAGGCTGTGCTTGAGCCAGAGGTCTCCCCTCTGTCACAGCAACCACACCCTCTTACCTGACTCACGTTCTTCCTCCTTCCTTCCTTCCTTCCTTCCTTCCTTTCTTCCTTCCTTCCTTCCTTCCTTCCTTCCTTCCAGAACTATGAGGGCAGAACCCACTCAGCAGAGCGCTCTGAGTGTTCTGAGTGGGTTAGAGGCTGGGGGACCTCATCAGTGTGCTTCACCCCCAGGCCTGCTGCCCACAGGGTCTCTGGATAGAGTCTGCCCCAAGGTGTGCATGCGTCCCCCCACCCCCGACAGCAGTGGGAAGGGGTGGGACAGAGAGATGGGAGATGCTGCACTGAGTCCTGGGGTCCCGGGAGTCCTCAAGCGTCTTCCTCTGAGCTCTGAGGAGCCTTAAGGAGTGTGGTAGGCCAGAAACCGCCACGCTATCCTGCAGTCAGGTGTAGGTTTTGAGAATGGAGCCCTGGAGGCTGAGGTTAGGGATCCTGAGCCCCTGGGGTTTAGGTCCCTGTATTCCAGTTGTTGCTGGCATGGACGTCAGTTGCTTTGTGAGGGTGAAATAATTTTGGGCTAGCCAGTCCTCCCCCTCGGGGAGGGGGGCTGCCTTTCTATGGTAGGAGCTTTGGGGCTGCAGGGTTGCTGGGAGCACCTGGATCCCGTATTCTGGGAACAGAGCTGCCCTTGGCTCAAGAGCATCTGTGGCTTCTCTCATGCAGGTTGGAGGCCTAGGTCAGGGGCCAGAGTGGAGCAACTCAAGAAAGGCCTTGCAGGAGGTTGTCAAACAGGAGTTGGCAGACCTGCAGGGGTCCTGGGAGCAGTGCAGTACCCCTGCCCAGATACAAAGACCCCATCGACTGGTGAGAATTAAAGATGGGGTACCGAGACCCCAAGGCCTACAGGCAGCCGAGGTGATCAGGACACTGAGCACCAAGGAGACCCGTCTGAAGAGGGTGTTGCACCAACTACAATGTCAGTGTCAGCAGGAGCTAGCCAGGCTGGCTGGTGCTCTGCCTGGCTTGATTTGGATTCTGCCTCCTGGACACTGAAGTCCCCCAAGATGTACCATCTGTGGAGAGGTTGGGTAGGGACTCAGAGGAGCAGACTGGGGCTGCGTGGAGCAGAGGTCCAGGCCTGTGTTCCCTCCAGGGCCAGAGCCCTTTTCCTACAGTTACGGTGTCACAACAGGCTGGTCCTCCTGAGAGGTTTGGAGGGAACACTGTAGAGCTGTTCCTGGGGACATCGGGCTGCTGCCCTCTTGCATTGTCCCCTTATCTTCCTCCTTTTGGCACGCTGGGATATGCATAGTGGATGGCTGGCACCATGGTGTCATCACACATTCCCCAAAGTACAGGAAGTATTGGCCTCCGCTGAGTGGAACAGCTCGGGTCGTTCTCCTGAACCTCTTTCTTAGACTCTGGCTGTGTGCCTCTTCCGGCAGAGCCTCCTCCAAGCTGGGCCATGGTTGTGCCTGACGTGTGTGTGTGTGTGTGTGTGTGTGTGTGTGTGTGTGTGTGTGTGTGGTGGGGAGCCGGGTGGGAGCCTAGGGGCTGGGCCTGGGAGCGAGGAGAGGAAACTGCAGTGCAGACAGAAGGCCTTTGTTCTCAAGGCTGCTGGGCAGGCTCAGCGCTCACAAAGCAGCCTGTGTCCAGGATGTGCTTCCAGCCTGGTGGGATGGCTCTGTCCTAACCCAGTCTTCTCCCAGCCAGCAGGCTCAGGCAGGTTCCTGTAGCCCTACCTTCCTTCAGTTCCCCAGCTCCTAACACTGGCTGGCTGGTCAACCCACCTCTAGTCTACTGCTTCCCCAGGCCAGAGGCCACTACCTGACCCTGGGAGCCTTCCTTGGACACTCTTCTAGAACATTCTTTCACGGGGGTTTTCTGCTTGCCTGCTGGTGTATGCTAGACAGCTTGTGTGGGGGTACAGGCAGCCTCTGGCCCTGGGGCAGGGCACATGCTGGTTTGTTCCAGTGAACGTTCCTAGCACACTTCTGGATGACAGGAACCTCCTAACTGTTATGGACACAGCCCCTACAGTCTCTGGAACCTCCCGCCTGCCTGCCATTGGGCCTCTGCTGGGCGGACATCCTGGCCTGCAGCCCCTGTTCCCGCTCTCGAAAACACTTGTTCAGCTCTTCCTGCCGCTTCCACCTGTGGGTTCTGGCTCTGGTCCAGGGCACGTGGGAACTTGACTGGCTCCTCGTGACTGATTTGGGCTATAAACAAGTCTACTTAAGCTCCCTGTTTCTGAAAACCATCCTGCAACAGGACTTCCAAGGTCCTATGGAGCTCAACCTTACGAACGTCCAAAGCAGATCCAGCGCTATGAGCTGTCACTTCTCCATTTGCTCTGCAGTTAGTGCAGTTCCTGTCAGAATCCCTTGTATGTGCAACGCCTCCATGTGGGTCTGAGGGTCTGAGGCCATGTGAAGGCAACAGCCTGTAGGGGGCTCGACCATGGGACTCAAGTTGTCACGTTGGGAGGACCTCAGAACTAGCTTTTCCACGCATGAGGGCTTGAGATAGCCCATGTGTGGGGTCTCAGTTCTCTGTGTCCTCAGCTCCCATACTTGGAGCCACACAGTCAAGGAGGAACAAACTCTAGTGATAGCCACACCTTTCTTGGCAGATCCCGAAGTCCTGGGGCAAGCTCACAAATTGATGACCCGTGCTGCTCCAGGGTCCTGCGGCATTAGGGGCCACCTGACACTGCCCTCCCTGACTTTGAGGAAGACCACATTGTCCCCAACACGCCCAACCTGATCTGAAGGTCGCCGAATCTTTAATACTTGACACAAGAACTAAAGCTCTGGCCACCCACAGGCACATTTGAGGCCAGCAGGTGGACACTAAGTGGACATGCTCTCTCGAACCAGTGAGGACGTGGAGTTCCCGCCAAGGGAACTCACTGTGCAAAGGCAAGCACCCATTGCTTGAGGTGGGGGAATACCAGAGGTGGATTCCTGACACTGAAATGTGCTGACTATGGAGGGAAGTTCAAAATTTCAACTCATATCAAAGCTAGAGACTGCTCTATAAGAACATTAACTGCCTGTGCCTCAGTGGCAGAACACTTGTCTATCTTATGTGAAATTGGATTTCATCTCCATCTCGGTTAGAGGTGTTGGTAGTGGGAACAGTCTGGGCTGGGGTGTTAGCTCTTTGTGAATGGTTTGGTGTGCAACTGGACATCTATCATGAAAGAGTTGCCTTGCAAGACAGGAACTGAGACTGTCTAGTAAGTAGAAGGTCATCTGCATGGTGGCTGGTTGAATGGGGAGGGGCTCCTGTCACAGGCTGGAGGGTGTGCCAAGACACTGCTTTGGGTTGGTGAAGGACTATTCTGCAGTGGATTGGGAGAACCACTTCTAGGCCTGTCCCAGAGAATCAGTGGTGTGTGCATAGAAGGCTGGCAGGTGCTGCATGTGTATAACACAGGAGCAGAAACGCCCATGACATTAAGAGACAACAAAGGGTGCTGCAGTTCTGAGTGTAATAATCCAATAATCTTGAAGCTGAGTGTGATGGTGCATACCGTTAGTTCCAGCACATAGGAGGCAGAGGCAGCCTGGTCTACAAAGTGAGTTCTAGGATAGCCAAGGCTACACAGAGAAACCCTGTCTTAAACCAAAACAACAACAAGAAAGAAAAAAGTAAAAAAAAAAAAAAAAAAAAAAGGCAGTGTCATTTAGTAAGGCCATAATAATAAATTATAAATAATTTTATAATAGAAATACTAAAGTGGCCTGAAGATTTGGCACAGCAGTTAAGAGCACTGACTGCTCTTCCACAGGTCCTGATTTCAAATCCCAGCAACCATGTTGTGGTAAAATTCTCAATCCACAATACATCTAAACAATGAATTCACTGCCAATTAATAAAGATGTGAACTGCCCACCTAAGCAAGTTGAAGCTGATCTGATTCACCTTGATCCAAACCATCATCCTCTGCTGCCTCCGTCATGGTTCTCCCGCCTCTCTCTTCTGCTTTTCCATCTTTGTCCCCACCCCACTCTCTACTGTCCAATCTTGTATTGCCTTGACATTAACCTACACAACCACATGGTGGCTCACAGCCATCTGTAATAGGATCTTCCAGTGTGTCTGAAGACAGCCACAGTGTACCCTCATGCACGGAATAAACAAAACTTAAAATATTTTGAGGTGTTGAGATTGCACCAGTACCCAGAGACAAAACTCACATAGACTGGCCAGGAGAAGATGTGCACAGTAACCTTACTCATGGAATGTGCTAGAGCAAGAGGAAACGTGGGCACAGGGAAGGTCTCTGCTGAGGGCTTGTTGAGCATTGACTTTATAGTCATAACTTGATTTTTGGAGCATAGCAACCTTTAGAAAAATCCAGGCAGCATCATCTCATGAAGAAGTTTATATATATATATATATATATATAGCTTTGTCCTTCATGTAGCATGGGTGGATCCACTCAGGGTAACAGGTCAGGCCTGTGGCCCTCTTGCAGCTGCGTACTTGTGCGGTCACTGAGAGCATCCTCTGTGTCTTTGTGACATTCATCTTTGGCTGAGGAGTATTTTAGGTGTCACTTAGGAGAGAAGCTCAGGGGATGTAGCTGGCTCCTCTTTAATCATGAGGACCTTGTCAATTGCCATTAAACAGTTAGCTGGGGTCATTTTACTTAGGGAAATCAGGGCAGGGGAGTGGTTGTAGCATTAGTAACTCTTGGCTCATGAGAGCTGATGTCTAATGGACCGACAGACTCAGGCTTTGGTTCCAGGCCTGGGAACTAGAGGGGCGTGGATCCGGGCTTCAGGAGCCAGAGACTGAAGGCTCCAGGTGCTTAGGTTGGAAGAGCCCTGCTGTGGTGCCTGCAGCCCAGCACTCAGCAGTTGATGAAATAAATCCTCACAAGCTGAAGCAAGTGCCAGTGCCACATAGTGCAAGGTCGAGTTATAGCTCCTAACCCTTGGCTGTTGAGACCTTTGGCCTTCAAGGCTTGGTAATTCTAAGACCTAGCAATGTGCCCACATCTCTGCCCATCACTTTCCACCTCTGTGCTGTCCTCACTGTTGCTGTTACCAGGTCAGCCTGCTTTACTGAGGCTCTCAGGTGGGCATGAAAACACTCTCCTGAGGAAGCCCTTTGCTGGGCCCAGTGTCTCCCAGTTGAGAAAGCTGAGCAGTCTGGTGGTTGTATAGCCAGGAGCAGGTGTACAGCGTGTTAATGGAGGATCCTGTTTTCACAATCAGCTCAGCTCTGATTTCCCCCAGCCCTGGCTGAGTTACTGAGGAAGCAGCCCACTTCACACCCTGAGTGAGAATAGTCTGAGGGTCTTACCTGGGATGCCGTCTTTCAAGACTGGAGGAGTTATGTAGTGTAGTTGGGACTTGGGCAAGACCTCCTGGGCTAGGTGTCCAGTTACAGTGGCATTTTCTCAGAATGAGGTATCCGAAACAACCAGGTACTTTGAGAGCAGTGCCACCAGCTCTGAGAGACAGGACCACCTGGCAGACAGGTCACCAGCTCTGAGAGACAGGACCACCTGGCAGACATGCCACCAGCTCTGAGAGACAGGACCACCTGGCAGACAGGTCACCAGCTCTGAGAGACAGGACCACCTGGCAGACATGCCACCAGCTCTGAGAGACAGGACCACCTGGCAGACAGGTCACCAGCTCTGAGAGACAGGACCACCTGGCAGACATGCCACCAGCTCTGAGAGAAAGGACCACCTGGCAGACAAGTCCCTGCTTGAGACTGCCAGCCCTTCAGGAAGGGTCTTCCTGCCTGTGGCCCACACCTGCTGTGTTTGCTCAAATGCACAAAACAAAATGTTGGGTGTTTACAGCTCCACGCAAAATGAACATCCATCAGCTCTGAACCATGCTTAGTAACAGTGTCTGATCCTGCCTCAGTGCCCTGGTGACTAGCTTCCCTCAGTCTGTCTTACCTCCAGTCCATAGCCTCCGTCCACCTGTGTCTCCAAGTACGGTCATGAAGTCTCATGCCTTGTCCCCTGATGCCCCAACAGGCGCCTCTGAAGCTTTGTCCTGCAGGAGCTCTGTGCTTGGAGCTGTCACCATCTTGAGGGTACTATTGCTTGGGTGATCGGTCATCCTCTCCCCTTGCCCTGGTCCTCTCTCATTCTCTGGCCATATTGGTCTCTCCTCTTACTCACTTGGAAAGAAATCCATGAGGTACTCTTGCTTAGGTAGGGATGGAGCAGGACCAGAGTTGAGAGCCCGCAGCTTAGATATGAGAGAGAAAGGACCCTAAGCAAACCCATGGGGTGGGGTGGGGTGGGGTGGGGAGCACAGCATAAAGGGAAGGTGGTGAGAGGTAGGGCAGAGTACAGCAGGGTCTAGGTCCAGTCTTCATTTTGGATGGCCTTCTCTGACTTGAGAGGGGTTCTGGGGTCTAGCAGAAGGGAGGCGAGGCCTGCCTGGGGAGCTACACGGGTCACAGTTGCTGTAGGCACAGGGTCTGGTGTCCTGGTCTGAGAGCCAAGTAAGCTGAAGGCGTGTACGGTCATTCATGGAGTCCAGCTTTCACCGTGCACCTTCACTATGACATCTGAGCGGGGTGCCTGGTGTGCAGTTAAGCTTCACGCTAGAGAACAGGGGAGAACTCGGGTGAGAACCCTGGTGTGCGCGGGACCACACTGGAAGCCATGAAGCCAAGATGCAAATCTGAGTCCTGGGCCTCCTGAAAGCAGTAGCTAGGAAAAGATCAGAGCAAAGGCGGGGGTGGGGGAGTGGGGGGCACCTGAGGGTGTACAAGCAGGAAGTGACTGTTAGATCAGGACAGCACAGGTGGTGGCATTCGCATAAGAGAAAGGACCCGCAAGCCGCTAACACCACAGTGCCTGGCAGTCAAAGATCTCATTGATTGCAGAGGGTGTGGGACAGGCTTTCTTCCAGTGTGGTCTGTCTGCAGCCCAACTTCCCTTTTGTGGACCAGAGCTTTCCCTGAACCACTCTGCTTCTGTGTCTCCATTATACCCTAGGGACCATGTGGATGTGGTCGTGGAGACAATTCATGTAGTAAGGACAACTGTCAGGCCTCAAGCCCTGGGATGTAGGCCGGGGAGCTAGGGACTGGATGAGACACTGTTGGTCCTGCCCACACACACCTGAGGGACACAAGTGACTCTTAGCTGGCCCTCCTGGCTCCTTGCTGTTGGTTGCAGGCCTGATGATCCCTGAGCTATCTCTGTTGACAATATTGTCTGTCTCAGTAATTTCCTTACATCTTTTGGAGAGATGGCTCAGGGGGTAAAGCGCTTCTTATGCAAGCATAAAACCCTGTGTTTGGATCCTCTGCACTCATGTAAACCAAACCGTTGGGTTTGGAGTCATGTGCCTATGATGCAGGCACTAGCTAGAAGAGATGAGGACCCAAAGCCATTGCTGGCCAGACAGCCTAGTTAGTTGGTGAGCTCCAGGTTCAGTAAGAGACCCTCTATCAAAAAAATAAGGTGGAGATGCGGGGTGGGGGTGGTAGAGAGATGGCTCAGTGGTTAAGAGGCCTGCTCTTCCAGAGGTTCTGAGTTCAATTCTCAGCACCCACATTTGTGGCTCACAACCATCTGTAATGGGATTTGATGCCACTTCTGGTGTGTCTGAAGACAGCTACAGCGTCTATATACATATATATAAAATAAATTTATAAGTAAATATATTTATATAATAATCATTAGTTATAAAGAATTTACATATAACTTTAGAGTAATTATATATTACATATAAGTATACACAGAGAAACCCTGACTCAAAAAACCAAAAATAAATCAAAACCAAACCAAACAAAAAACAGAAGAAAGAACCAAACAGAAAAACAAGATGGGAAACCATACTGGAATAAACCTGGTATCGATCTCTGGTCTACACACGTGTGTGCGTGTGCTTGCAAACACACAGAGACCAACAAAAGGAAGGCATAACAGTTTGTTGATTTGTTTGGGTTAAACAGCACAGCAGTTTTTGTTCTATCCTGGGATGTTAACTGTGGAGCTGAGATTGTAAACTGGTAGGGCTCTTGCCTAGCATGTCTGAAATCTGAGTTCTGTTCCCAGTACCTGATAAGCCGGATGTGGTGGCAGGCGCCCCTAATCCCAGCACTCAGAATCAGAAGTTAAAGGTCACCTTGGGCCATATAGCAGGTTGAAGCCAGTTGGGGATGCATAAAACCTTGTCTCAAAAAAAAAAAAAAAAAAAAAATTGTCGGGTTGGAGAGATGGCTCAGTGGTTAAGGGCACTGACTGCTCTTCCACAGGTCCTGAGTTCAAATCCCAGCAACCACATGGTGACTCACAACCACCTGTAATGAGATCTGATGTCCTCTTCTGGTGTGTCTGAAGACAGCTACAGTGACTTTAAATAAATAAATAAATAAATAAATCTTTAAAAAATTGTAGTTGTGAAAGACTTATAAGTGTGTGTGTGTGTGTGTGTGTGTGTGTGTGTGTGTGTGCGTGTGTGTGTGAAACCAATCCCTTGGTTTGGTTCTTGAACGGCCATGCTTGTGTAAGAGGATTTTGAGAGGATTGTGGTTCTACACTTTCAGGCTTTTATGGGATCAGGTGATATCAGCTGCACATCCTGACTTTCTTTGGCTTTCGCCTGGAATTTGCTCTCTTATCACAGCAGTGCCTATCAACCCAGTTTGTTAAAGAGACAGTCAAAGGGGAGCGCGCCCAGTGTTGTTCAGGAGGTATCTGATGGGCACATATCACTATGTTAGCTTCCCTCTAAACTAAAATAACCAACTGTAATGGTACACACTTTTAATCCCAGAACTCAGGAGGTGCAGGTGTGTGAGTCTCTGTGAGTTCAAGCCAGTTTGGTCTCAAAAAGCTGCCCCTCTCTCCCCTGTGCCTTGCAGTGTTCCCTGAGAATTCACGGTGGCATCCTGGGATGCCTTAGCACACATTTCAGGATCCGTAGCTCCAGCTCATACAAGTCTCTTTTCCCACTCTGCCTGCACTGATGTGTCTTGAAAGACTCACACTGGGAGTATCGTTCATGTTCAGTGAGGTGTGTGTACCCATCTCTGTCCACTTCCCACAGCCCAACACCTGCGCTATCTCTGGTTCTCTAAAGCCTGCTATGGAGCAGTTACTTGGCTATCTGGTCAGGGTGACAGCTGCAGCCCAGTGCCTGAAAGCTCCTCCTCCTCCGTGACACCCTTTAACACACTTCAGCTTCTATAGATCATTGACTTGACTTTGGTCATTCTATCCCATGTGGGTTTTGACCACTGAAGTCGAGTATAGTACATGCATTTGCTTAGTTTTCGGGTTGCGTTTTATGCATCTGTGTATATGTGTGTGGTACTTGTGTGTGTGCATGTTTGTATGTAGGCACTCCTGTGCATGGGGTGGCACACATGCTCAGGTGGGTGTGTATACATTCGTGGGTGTTGAGTGCCTTCCCCACTCACGTTCATCTTACATGCTGAACCCAGAGTTTACCCTTGTAGCTATTTGTGCTAGACAGCTTGCTCCAGGCTTTCCCCATCCTCACTTCCTGTGCTGGGACTACAGACAGGCCACCCTGACTTTCACTTGTGCACTCACTGAGCAATCTCTGTAGCCCTGTTTTTTTATTTCTGAAAATGACTAGTATTTTCTCTGTAAACCGGGATGGTCTTGAACTCACAGGTCTGCCTACTTCCGTCTTCCTAGTGCTGCAGCAAATATTAAGAAAAACAACAACCAGTTCCAGCATGTCACCCCTCCATGCTGCCCCCAGGTCCTCTCTGCCCCGGGCAGTCTCTCCCATATTAGTTCCAGCACGGCCGGGCCATATAGAACGAACATATATTCATCTCCTCGGTGGCCGTTCTCTGGTTGGTCTCTTTCTTGGCAGAGGAACACCCTCAAACTCTACCCACACTCCAACCAGTCTGACGAATTCAAAACTCCAGATATTAGCAATGGCTTTATATCAAAAATTTCTCAGTAAATTTTACACCCCACAAGACATCCGCACCATAAACTCAGAGCCAAGTGATATGATATAATTTGCCCATCTAGACAAGACAAATCATCCTTTACAAATCCATCTCCTATAAAATATTCATAACGACCTGTAGCTATGCAGAGATATGCAGAGAGGATCATCCTTCTCTTCCTCCATTTTGTCTCCTCCCTCTGCTCTGGCTTCTCTTTCTAAAACTTTGAAAACTTTGTTCCCACCTACCCTTCCTTCTTGTCCAATGACAAGCCTTCTTCCTGCCTTCCTTTAATTTCAACCACACTCTAGTTTTGGGATTTAAGACCCGTGCCATGGTGTGTGTGTGTGTGTGTGTGTGTGTGTGTGTGTGTGTGTGTCAGAGAGAGAGAGAGAAAGAGAGAGAGAGAGAGAGAGAGAGAGAGAGAGAGAGAGAGAGAGAGAGAGAGAGAGAGAGAACATGCCCACGTATACATGGGGAGGCCAGATATATTATATCTTCATCACTTTCTACTTTGTTTTAAATTAAAGACTTACTTATTTTATGTGTATGGGTGTTTTGTCTACATGTACCTCTGTATACCAGAAGAGGGCATCAGATCCCCCGGGACTACAGTTACAGATGTTTGCGAGCCCCATGTGACAGTAACAGATGGTTATGAGCCCCATGTGGTTGCTGGGAATTGAACTCAAGACCCCTGGAAGAGCAGCCGGTGCTCTTAACCGCCAAGCCATCTCACCAGTCCCTCTATTCTAGTTTTTGAGACAGGGTCTTCCACTGCAGCTGGAGCTAGCCATTTTGGCTGGCCGGCTCTGAGCCCCAGGACTGCCTGTCTCTGTCCTCCCTAGCTCTGGGTTACAGACTCGTGGGCCCATAGCCAGCGTTAAGTGCGTACACTGTACTTGTTGAGTCAGTTCTAGTTTTACTCGTTCTCAGCATGGACTTTTCTTTATGGATGCGTCATCTGTTTCCACTGTCCTGAAGACCTCGTGTCTCTTAGTTTCTGAGTTTATTTGTTTATTCTTTGACACCGAGTTTCATATGGCCTAGTCTGGCTTCAAACTCTCTATGGATCAGAGGCTGGCCTTGACTTCATTTTTCTTAATTTTCCCCATCTAATAATAATGAAAATAACAATAAAAATAATGAGATAGGGGATAAATTTGGTTCTTCTCTTTCACCATATGGTGCTAGGGAACCAACTCAGGCCATCAGGATTGGCACAAAGTATCTGTATCAACTGAGCCGTCTCTCTAATCTGTCCCCTAGCCTTGAGTCTTTTTTAAAATTATATTTATGTACAGAAAACTTAGCAGTGAATGCTTAACCCAGTTTAGTGATAAGCTCTTTAGCCTCCGCCTTTCCCATCTTGGCAGTGTGAGCCACAGACTCAGGACCCAGGATGTTGACTCCCCAGTGGTGGTGGATCTCATTGTTATCTGTCTCTGTAATTGGTCCTAATAGCTTCCACCAGCTTAGCCAGAGCACCCTTGTCTTCCGAGTTAACCTGTGTGAAGGCAACAGTGGTGCATGTCTTCCTGTGGACCAGGCGCCCCAGCCTGGCCTTTTCCTTGATGATGCAGTAGGGCATCCCTGTCTTTCGACACAGGGCAGGCAGGAAAACCATCAGCTCAATGGGGTCTACATCATGGGCAATCACCACCAGCTGAGCCTTCTTGTTCTCCACCACGGTGGTGACTGTATTGACTCCTACTTGGAGGACAGATGGTCTCTTAGTTGGGACATCCCTTTGCCAGCAGCTTCCTTCTCAGCACGGGCCAGTAGCCATTGCTTCTTGTTTTGTCTCTGGCCTGTACTTGTGGTCAAGCTTAAGCAGCTGAGTAGCTGTTTGCCCGTCCAGGGCCTGGATGAGTTGATTAACGAAAGGAGGTACTTTGAGTCACTTATAGAGAATGCCTCGTAGAGAATGGCTCTTTGCCGCTGCAGCCTTACCTAGTGGCCCATTTGACAAAGTGTGTGAGATCGCTTTTGGCCTGGATATCCTGCCCAATGCTGAAGTTCTTGGGATTTTTCTCAAAAAATGATTGACTACCTTTTTTGCCTCCTGTTTCCTCACGATGGCAGGGGCCAGGACTACCTACTTTCCCTTGGCCTTCTATCCTTTGGACACCTTGCTCTGATGGAGGAGAAGGACAGGAAAGGGACCATATGTATCACAGCAAGTGTGTGGAGGTCAGAGGACAATGTGCAGAAGTCAGTTCCCTCCTTCTACCAAGTGGATTCTGGACAGGGCAGCGTGGACTGGTTATGAGCTGATGAACTTCCTGAGGCAGCCTCTGGGCTGCTGGGATTCCAGACCTGCGTCTCCGTGGTGGCTTGCTGGTGAATTCCCGATTCTCACTTCTGCTCTTCCTTTTGTGAATGACTTTACTCTGCTTTAGGTAATCTGTCACGTGTGGAGGACATGTTGTTCTCTGTGCTGTTTCAGAGAGAGCTGTTTCAGGAGTGCTCTCTTTCCCGACAGCTTTCCCTCAGACATTGTAGAGTGAGTGTTAAACTTTAGAAAAAGGTTGGCTGGCCATGGTGGCACACACCTTTGATTCCAGCACTTGAGAAGCAGAGACAGGCAGACCTCTGTGAGTTCAAGGCCAGCCTGGTCTACATAGTAAGTTCCAGGACAGCCAGGGCTATGTAGAATCCTTGTCTCAGCAGCACCACAACAACATCAGAAACAATACCTTTACTTCCCCCGAAAACAAACAACTAAGCAAACACTCCCTTCCCGAAAACGTTTGCATTGGCAGTTTTAAGAGAATCGATGTTTTCATAATTTTGATTCTTCTGAGCACTTTATTGCTGACTCATGAATCCTTGGGATAGAGAATTTATCTTGTTTGGCTTTATTTGTCAGCATTTGTTTAAGTTTTACAGACTCTTTCCCTGTCTCTGTTTTCCTGTCTGAAGATTAACGCTACATTTGCTAAAGGTTGCAGAGGCATAGCTGATTTCTGCTTGCTAGACTCTATTAATTCTAGGAACTTATCTCTAGCTCTTTTAAGGTTATAAAATTAAGAAAATTCAAACTGCATAGGGGTCCTGCTCCCATATATGCCTGTGCACCACATGTATCCACTGTTTGTGGAGGCCAGGCTGTCAGATGCCCTGGAGCTGGAGTTACATGGTTGTTAGTTACCATGTAGGTACTAGGAACTGAACCTGGGTCCTCTGGAAGAGCAGCAGGGCCCTTAACCACTGAGCCACGGTTCCAGTCCTGACTGTTGCTGCTTCAGATTAATCTTTATATGTATAGAATTTTCCTGCAAGTATGTATGTGCACAATTGACATGCCTTGTGTCCATGGAGGTCAGAAGAGGACACTGGATTCCCGTAGAACTGGAATTAAAAATTATTGTGAATCAATGTAAGTGCTGGAAACCAAACCCAGGTTATCTGTAAGAACAGCAAATGCACTTCGCCACTGAGATGTCTCCAGACACCGCTCCCATACGTTCTTAAGATGTCTACTTCTTACTCATAACATGTCCTTTCCTGGTTTCTGGTGTCCCCAGCACAACAATGAACAGATCAGTAGCTGTGGGCATCTGTCTATTCCTGGTTCAGAGAGCATATTTTCAACCATTAATCGCTGAGCTTGCTGTGTATGTAGGGTTTTTATAGATGCATTCTATTGGTTAAAGAATAAACCATTCTCTTCCATTTTCCTGGGAGTTCCTCTCTTGTAAGTAGCGCACACTGGTGTGATTCTATTAATGTCTTCTCTGCATCTACTGACACAATCATCTTTTCCCTTGGACTTGTTAATATAAAGAATTACCTTTATTGGTTTTTAGAAACTGCTAACATAAAACATAATTTCAAATGGAAAAGCCAAATGACTCCCATAAACATTCATAGGCTAGTGGATAGTCTCCGTTAGAATTCTCTCTGTTCCTGCACTGGATGTGTTTGCAAACATGTACAACACACATAAAATGTGTATGATGTAAACCTGCTCATACATATTTTGTGTAGATACTGCGCTGCACCACGCGAGAACAATTTGCAGAGTCAGATTTGGCACTTAAACCTTGGCCCAGTTGCTGGGCAGACTGAGGTGGTGCCAAGGAGTTTTCAATAATCAGTGATAGCCAGATTTAAGCTCAGGTCAGACTTAAAAGAAGAAGAAGAAGAAGAAGAAGAAGAAGAAGAAGAAAGCTCGGGGGCTGGAGAGATGTCCCAACGGTTAAGAGCATTCACTGTGTTTGTGAAGGACCCGGGTTGAATTCACAAGCATCCACGTCAGGTAGCCCATACCCATCTAATAGTTCAAATTCCAGTGAGTCTGACACCTTCTGACTTCCATAGGCACCTACCTACACATGGTACATGTAAACTCATGCAACCTCATGCACTCATGTAGATAAATAAAACTAATTATGCTGTAGGCATGAAGCTCAATGCCGTGACTGTCTAAGAGGACTTGCCAACCGATTTAAGAGTCTTGAAGTCAGCCCTATTTATGATAGCCAGAAGCTGGAAAAAACCCAGTTGTCCTTCAGTAGATGAATGGATACAAAAACTGTGGCATATTTACACAATGGAGTACTACTCAGCTATCAGAAACAATGACTTTATGAAATCCTTAAGAAAATGGATGCATCTAGAGAATATCATCCTGAGTGAGATAACCCAGTCACAAAAGAGCAGACATAATATGCAGTCACTGATAATTGGATACTAACCCCAGAAAGCTCTGAACACCCCAGAAACAACTCACAGACTGTGTAAAGATCAAGAAAAACAAAGGACAAAAAAAAAAAAAAAAAGAAAGAAAAAAAAGAAAAATCTTTACACACCAGGAAAACTTTGACTATTTCCAGATTACATCTTGTTTTACATGTACTTTATGCTCATTGTAACTAGTAAGATCTTAATGCATACTATGAAACCTTTAAAAAAATCAAGTACTGACAAAAATGTATTCATATACTGTTATGCAAAAATGCTTTTAAAATCTGTACATTTATCTTTGTTTTTTAAGATAAAGTTGTTCAATTAAAAAAAAAAAAAAAAAAAAAAGAGTCTTGAAGTCCAAGCACTTGCCAGCCTGTAAACACAGCACGGCTCTCAGCGTTAGGGAAATTCTAAGATCCCACGTTCCTGTCGAAGCTGTAGACTGCATCCAAATCCCCTGCTTAGTCCCAGTTTTACACATCTATTTGTGTGGCATTTGTCACCCTCTGTAGTGTCCTGTCCTCATTCTGTCCCTTTCCTGGCTTTGGCACCACGGTGGCACATTTCCTGCTATTTCCCCGGGAGGGACACATACTCTGGGCAGATGCAGACCACGGATGGCTCCCATTTCCCCCCAGAGTTGCCTACCCTGCTATGACACAGCGCTCAGTGGAATCGCTAGTCCCCTTGACCACAGGCACAGCCTGACAAGTGTGCCTCTGAGCCCCTGCTGATACTTTACACTCTCAGATTCTATATATGTCTGTTTCTGGGTGCAGGAGGACATAGGTCTCAACTTCCTGGCCGCCATTCTCAGAAGTTTGGGGACTTGTGCTTTCTTTTAGCCCTCTGTTTATAGGAGACCATCTTGTCTGTTCCCTTGATGCCAGCTTTTCTTTTCTTTTCTTTTTCTTGTTTCAAGTTTATTTGTAAAAACAGCATAGGACACTGGTCATCTGCACTAGTGTGTAGGCGGGTGTGTCACGGCAGTCTGTCCGTCTGTCTTCACTTTGGCAGGGGCCTTTTCTACGGAGCCTTCACAGGGGCCTGGGCACCTTTGGGAGCCTGAGCTGGAGCCGAAGCCTGGGCCTTAGCTGGACTGTGGCCTCTGCCTTGGTTTGAACCTTGGGCTTTGGTTGGCAGAGCCTACGACCCTTGGCCATGTAGCTTCGAATCTTCTTCCCAAGCTTGGGGTGAGCGATGAAAGCCAGACGGCTGAGTTTGCGGCTAGGGCCTTTTGGCATCTTGGGCTTGATGACCTCAGGCTTCACAAGGGCCTTGATGGCCTCTGCGCGTGCGCTCACTGCCTTTGCATTGTTGGCCTGCATCTTCTTCAGGCCTTTCTTGTTGTGCTTCTTGGCAAAACGCATGTTCCTCAGGAACTTGGGATCAACCCCCTTAAGAGATTAGTATCTTTGTGACCGGGGTTTCTTGATGCCATTCCTGTGCCATTTGCGGGACTGGTTGTGGGTGGTGTGTTTCTTGGACTTGGCCATGCCTGCACGGTAACCTGAGGCTCCCGCAGTGCCTGGGACCGGAAGACGATGCCAACTTTTCTGTGTGCTTATTTTTAAATGTGAATCGTCTCTTTCAGTCTGTTTGTAATTGACTGGCTGATGGAAGCCCCAGATACCCATAACCTCCAAAACTGTCAACTGGCCTGTGACACCCTGTTATTGACAAGACTGAGATCATCAGCTTAGGGTGAGGAAGGCTTATTTTGGCTCACAAGGTTTTCAGGTTTTGGTCCATACCTCATCTCTTTAGTGGGGGAAAGACACACATCAGGGCATATCTGTTCATCTTATGGCAGGGGTGTGAAAAAAGCAACGAGGGCTGGGGTCCTTCTGTCACCTTCAGAGACGAGAAGACCAACCACTTTTTCAAATCACACCACTCTACGAAACAAACGCTTAACACGGACCCGTGTGGGCAGCGTTCTGGATCCACACTATAGCATCGCCTCGGAGCCACTTTGAGAGGTGTGAGGAAGTTGCTGTCATAAAACATTGAAGAAAAGGTTGATTGCAGCTTGTACATCCACATGCTAGTGAGGAAAGCTGGAGCAGAGCTTGAATCAGAAGCCATGGAGGAACTTTGCTTGCTAGTTCACAGGATTCTTTCCTTAGCAGCTTAGGCCCACCTGCGTAGGGAGAGCGACACCCACAGTGGACTGCACCCCTGCCCCACCATCAATCCTCAAACCAGGCAGTCTCTCGAAGACATGCTTACAGGACAATCTAATCTGAATAGTCCAACTGAGACTCTTTCAGTTTACCCTAGGAGGTGTCAAGTAAACAGCCAAGGCTAAGACATGAATCATCCTTTACGTTAGAAATAGGTCCAGGTCCTAAGAAAATGATCAGCCAAATCCTAAGTATTTCAGCAAGGCGAGAAGTTTGTGGACCAAGCAGGCCAGCACACTGGGTGGGGTTCCTGCTGGGTTTATTCTTAATGAAAGGGGTCCGAGCTCAGCCTTGCATTTACATGACTGGGCAAATTTAAAGTGACTCATCTGATAAGAAGAATGCACCTTTGAGCACCACCTACAACCTGGAGCACATAGTTCGATTTCAAGAAGTTCTGACCCTAGAGGAATCTGAATTTCTGCCAGGCAGCCCCCCCCACCCCCTTTAAGACAGGACTCTGTTATGGAACTCTCTATGTAGACCAGGCTAGTCTTGAACTCAAAGAAATCCACCCTCCTCTGCCTCCTGAGTGTTAGGGTAAAGGTGTGCACCACCACACCTAGCTTTTCTTTACTGTTTTAAAAATAAGGTTTTGTCTTATGTAACCCTTTGATAGAAAAGATGATACCTTTCTTTTACATTTTCCACAGTTTGGACGTGTATTTCCCTAGCAGAGTACTTCTCAGGATATTCCACTCATATATCCTTTTCAGTGAAACGTTTGCTTAGGTCTCTTGACTTTTATGGTGGGGGAAGCTGGTACCAGGATTGAACCCAGGGCCTCCCACACGCTGGGCAAGTGCTCTGCCAAACCATATCTGTAGTGCCGGGCTGTTTGTAAGTTGGGTTGTTTGTCATTTTATTTGCTTGTTTATTTATTTTTAGAAGGGGTCTCACTATGTAGTCTTGGGTGACGTGGAACTCGCTGTCACTCAGGTTGGTGTTGAGCTCACAGAAATTCCCTTGGCGCTGCCTCCCAAGTGCCTGGGTTGAAGGTGGCATCCCCGTGTTTTGCTTCTTACCGCTGAGAAGCATACATGTACCACACAGTTTTGAGATTATAATTACACCATTCCCCCCTTCCCTGCCTTTAAACCCTCCCCGATACTATACAGATGATCGTCTGTTTTCAGTGAGATCGAATCCGGATGCGCGATGCACGCATCAGACGTTGACAGTTGCGTGATGACGTACAGGTGACGCAGCCAGCAGCAAAGCATGCTGCAGACGCCATACTGATCCCAAGGCCCGCAGCGACTGCAATTCCAAGCTGTCCGGAGTGAGGCAGGATTATAGCGTATGGCTCTGACTGAACATGGATCACTTTCCCAACACTATAAAGCTGAAGAAGAAGTTTTAAGTCAAATGATCATGGACTCCTTTTTTCCCTCATAGAGGTCTTTGATACAGGGTTTACAAGCTTTCAGGGTCTCCGCTCCTCTTCTCTAAGGGTCTTCCTGTGGGGCTCAGCCTGGCCTCCAGCTGGAGCTTCCTAAGCCCCTCTCCTGACTGCTGAGGCTATGGGCACCCACCGCCGCTCTTGACTTTAAGTTTTCAGACTGGCTTTCTCTGTGTAGCCCTGGCTGTCCTCAAACTATTTATTTTTGCCCCAGGCTGTAAGGATTTTCTTTTCCTCCCCCCACCCTTTTCCGAGAAAGGGTCTCTCTATGTAACTGTAGTTGTCATGGAACTCACTACATAGGCCAGACTGGGCTGGAACCCTCACTGTAGACCAGGCTGGACTGGAACTCACACTGTAGACCAGGCTGGACTGGAACTCACACTGTAGACCAGGCTGGGCTGGAACTCACAGAGATCTACCTGCCTCTGCCTGCCGAGTGCTAGGATAAAAGGTGTGTGCCATCATGATCAGCTAAGGATTTTCTTGCCTTTTCTGCTTTTGAAAAGTCCTTAACTTTGCATTTAACTTAATTAAGACTATGTAACAGTTTGCGTTAATTTTTGGGTAAGAAACAATTAGTCTTTTTTTTTCTTATGAGTATGCCAAGACCCACTGAAGTTCATGGTGGCCTGTGTGGCATGTGAACTAGTCAGTACGCTTTTCACAAGGTCACATTTGCAAGAGCTTATCTCTCTCCTGTCTCACAGACCTCTGTTCTCCTGCCTGTGTGCGCTGTCCCGGCCACTCAGGTCTACATGCATTTGTAAAATCCGTCAATAGCTGGGCTTGGTGGTGCACGTCTTTAATCTCAGCTCTCAGGAGGCAGAGGCAGGCGACCTCTGAGTTCATGGCCAGCCAGGTCTATTTAGGGATACCCAGGGAGATCCTGTCTCTAAAACCAAATTCCATTAATGAGGGGTGGGAGATGTGGCTTCAGGGCAAAATGCCAGCCTAGCATGGTTGAGGCCATGTTGGTTCAGTCTTCAGGCCCTTGCTGCACTATCTGGACTCTTTTGTCTTTCTCTATAAGCATTGTTTGGGGTGTGGCTTTACACTTACACGCAGTTACAGTCTGCTTATTTCAGGGCTGTTGACTGGAGCTGTGTTTGGTCTACGGTCATCGTGAGCAGAGCTGGGGTGAACTTAGCTGCTCATGGGCTCGGAATGCCCCAAGTGTTGAGACACCGTGACTTCTCTCATCAGTATATTTTAGTTTTTGACGTATATGTTTGTGTAGAATGATACTGGTCATTGAACTTACCAGTAGTTCCTGTAAATGTTATTATTTAAAAGATGTTGGCTTTTAATCATTCACTGCTAATTACATTTTTCAGATAATTTTTATTTTAGTCTATGTGTGTCTGCATGTCAGTGTGTGTGTGTGTGTGTGTGTGTGTGTTACCTGTGGGTGCCTGTAGAGGTCAGAAGAGGGTATCAAATCCCCTAGAGATGGAGTTACAATGGGCTATCTTCTATGGCTCTGGTTCTGAGTTATTCTAGAAATGCAGCATGGTTTTGTTTGTTTGTTTGTTTTGAGAGATGGTCTTACAGTGTAACTATGGCTGGCCTAGAACTTGCTGTATAGATGTTGAAGTTAGAGTGCCCCTGCTTCCAGAGCAGCATAAACTTTCTCTCCCTGCATTCTTGTTGTTTTTTCCCCCTTAAGCTATGTATTCACTTTTCATCCTGATTGCAGCCCCTCCCTCCTCTCCTCCCAGTCCAACATCACATTCTGCTCCTCCCTCCCCCACCTCCTTTCCCTCTCTCAGAAGGGATCCTCCCCTCCCCCATGGGTACCAACCGGCACACTAAGCCATAGCAGGACTAGGTTTATCCTTTCCCACTGAGGCCAGACAAGGCAGCCCAACTAGGGGAAGGGGATCCAAAGGGAGTCAACAGAGTCAGAGTCAGCCCTGTTCCTCTTAAAGACCCACATGGAGTC
This sequence comes from Micromys minutus, assembly GCF_963924665.1. Classification (NCBI taxonomy): domain Eukaryota; kingdom Metazoa; phylum Chordata; class Mammalia; order Rodentia; family Muridae; genus Micromys; species Micromys minutus. The sequence goes on from NC_137969.1 coordinate 254,623,191, forward strand.
CATCCTGGGCATCTGCTATCTGTGTGTAGGAGGCCTAGGGCCAGCCCGTGCATGGAGAGCAGCGTGAATTCTCAGCTACTGAGCCATTGCCCTGGCCAGTTACAGGGCCTGGGACTATAGCACTTGATTTTTGCTTCACCTGGTTTCCTTCTGCCTTTCTAAGTTTGCTTATAAACACTGCAGACGGTTTGGGAGGACACTTGGGATTTCTATAGACTTTCATGTTGTCTATCAGCAGGAAGAGTCACATTTTTTTTTTTTCTAAAACAGTGGTTCTCAGCCTTCCTAGTGTTGTGACCCTTTAATACAGCTCTTTATGTTATGGTGACCCCCAACCATAGCATTATTTCGTTGCTACTTTGCAACTTTAATTTTGCTACTGTTGTAAATTTGTAGTGTGAATATCTGGTACACAGCATATTTGATTTGTGACACCAAAGGGTTGAGAACCACCACTGAACTGAGCTTAGAGTCTAAACTGAGATTAGACTGTATGTCCTTTTTTTTTTCTTTTTTAAAAAGATTTATTTATTATGTATGAGTACACTGTAGCTGTCTTCAGACACACCAGAAGAGGGCATCAGATCCCATTACAGATGGTTGTGAGCCACCATGTGGTTGCTGGGATTTGGACTCAGGACCTCTGGAAGAGCAGTCTTAACCACTGAGCCATCTCTCTAGCCCCTGTATGTTCTTTTTTTTTTTTTTATCCCCCCCCAACTTTGGCCAGAAATGAGAGTGGGGTTGAAGAGGGAGGGATGGGGTGGATGTCTTTACCTTGTCCTGGAGCATGGCACAAAGCATTCAAACTTTTGTTCTGAGACAGTTTGATGCAGCCCATACTGGCCCCAAACTCAGTATGTCACTGAGGATTGCCTGGAACTCCACATCCTCGCGCCCCTTCTTCCCAGGTCCTGGGATTACGGCGTGCACCGCCATGCCTGCCTTTGGCCATTCTTACACTTCACGATAATTGTGGTTTTGCTGTTGATTGCTGTAGGCTCCCTGTATTAGATTTAGGAATCAGATACGTTTTTCTGTTCTGCTTCATTAATGGCTGCAGACCTTTGCTGAAACGTTTAATGGTATGAGTACATGGTTTTGTTTGTTTGTGTTTTGTTTTTATATTGTTTTCGAGACAAGGTCTCACTCTATAGCCTTGGCTGGCCTGGAACTGAATATGTAGACCAGGCTGACCACAGACTCACACAGATCCCCCTCCCTCGCCTCTCAAGCACACCAAGGCGTGCATTAAGCCCTGTAGTTTAGTCTCCTGTTAGAGCAGTAAGCAGACCATACCTTTTTTCCTTCGTGTCTGCGCCAGCCCTGCACCCCGTCTGACCTATACTTGTGCATTTCTGCTTTACTTGACTGTCTGCTTGTGTGTAGACGGAAGTTTCAGTGTTGCTCTGCCCTGGGCCCTGTTGATTTTCATCCTCTTGGTTCTCTGAACAAAACATGGTTTGTGACTGTGCCCTGCACGTTTCCGGGCTGTGCTCTGAGGCTGGCCAGCTGAATCCCACCATGGAAACCTGATGGAGTACAGTCATGGCTGTGTCAGGATGTTGAGTCAGGAGGCTCTGTGGACCATAGTGGGCTAGCAATTGTGTAAGCTGGAAATGTCAACTGGACCTACTTTAAATGGGCTACCCTGGGTTAGCGTGACCGTGTCAACCTCCTCTAGACCTGGGACTTCAGGTCTCTGATTGATTTATCTCTAAGACAACATTCCTCCTGAGCTCAAGTTACCTCCCACTTCAGTCCTGAGAGCTAGAACTACAGGTGTGACCACGGGGCTGATCTCCACAGACTTTTCTGTATGGACGACACCTCAAAGCTTCCCGGATGTAGTAGTGTGGAGTTGCTTCAGGTCAGAAACTATTGGTTTCTCACCGTGGGTGCCACAAACTGCTGGGAGAGACACAGTTTGCTTGTGTGGTGGGATAGGCCTAAGCCCTAATAGACTAGAATCAAGGTTGCTTCCTTCTGAGGCCCCGTAGAATCTACGTGCTGACTGAATCAGATTCTACAGAAGTCCATGCCCCTGACCCCTGACCCCTTCTGCTGGTGCAGCCTCCTTGCCCTCTGACCTTTCTCTCTTAAGGACCTCTGTAAAGACTCTGGACCACCCACCCAAAAGGTTTCAGGATGATGTCTTCTTCTGTGGTCCTTCCCACAAACAGAGCTCAGACTCTCCTTTCCCATGTTTGCCCGTAGGCTGGAGGATGCTGGCATGGGGGTACGGAGCACCGAGGCAAGCCGGCAGGTTTTAGGCTAGAGTTGGGTTATGGCTGAGAGGAAGTAGGAGGATGAAGGAAGAAACAGAGCAGACAGGACTGAAATGTACCGCCTGTCCTCCCAGCCCCCTCCTCACTCTTGCTTGGCTCTCCCAGGCCCCTGGTCCCCTAGGCTGAGGAGACTGGATCTTTCTTAGCTAGATGCAGGGCCTCTTCCCGGGTAATTGAGAGCTTTGGGGTCTTTGGAGGCTCGTTTATTACAGGCTAGTCCTTGCTCTTCTCTCCTGATGACCGGCATCTTGGAACGTCCCCCCACCCCTACCAGGAGTATGGACCAATATGGTCTGATGTTCTAGCCTCCCAGGGTCACCAGAACAGAATCCATCACGTACTCAGAGCTGGCCACCAAGTGTACCCAATGTCTGTTCAGGCTGCTGACAGGAGCTGAGGAGACCACAGCTGCACCCCTTCAAGGCCCTCCAGCCCCTGTCCTCAGTACTTGCAGAGGGAAGCCGCAGCTCTGGGAACCAGTAAGCCTCGGGGCAGAGCAGCCCTGCTATTGGGATGGAAGGTTAGGTAGGAATGGGCCGATTAGTGAAGAGGTCCTGGAGAGAAGTCTCACCTTGGAGCCTTGTTAGCCCTCTTTGATGCACTCCCATTTGGTCCTTCTTGTACTGATTGAGAGACGGATTTCTAGGCCCTAACATGTGTGTCCCTGCGGGCCACTGCTGAGGTCTGGCCAGGAGCTATAACTGCGGCTAGGCTAGCCGGCACTCAGCCCCGCCCCTACGTCCGGCCACCTCCGCAGGTCGGGGTACCGAGGTCTGCCTGAAGCAAGAAGGCAGACTCCCTTTAAGTGGCCGTCAAGGTCTGGGCTTGGAGAGCTACATACAGTCATTTCATGGTGTGAGGACTGATGAGAACTCTTTGACATTTTTTCATTTCTCTCTCTCTCTCTCTCTCTCTCTCTCTCTCTCTCTCTCTCTCTCTCTCTCTCTCTCTCTGTGTGTGTGTGTGTGTGTGTGTGTGTGTGTGTGTGCGCGCGCGCGCGCGCGCGTGAAGCCAAGTGGACAGACCGCGGGGTCTGGGGTGCCAGGTCGTCTGGCACCTAGTGTCACCTGTCCAGAGCGCGCAGAGCTGTCGTCATGGCAACCCGTACTACGCAACAGCCTTAGGACCTGGGTCCTCTCCCGGCTGGGGTCCCGGCGTCCCGGGGGCGCGGGGCGGGGCCTCGGCCGGAGGCGGTGCCCGCGGCGGAGGGGCGGAGCGCAGCACGGAGCGCCTGGGCCCGGCGCGGAGGCTCGGCGGGGCCGGCCGGCGCGCTGCATCTGGCCGGCCGGGTAAGCGCGGGATGCGAACGGCGGGACAGCAGGAGGCGGGTGGCTGAGCCGAGCCGGTCGGCGGAGCTGGGCGGTAGGCGTCCGCGGCAGCGGCTGCGGCTGCCCGCGGGCCTGTACTATTCCCGCCCCCAGACTGCAGGCCGTGGGATGGGCAGGGGCAGCTGCATGGTGGCAGGACCAGGCCCAGGCCCCACTGGGGAAACCTTTAGTGGGAAAAGACAAACTGAAACGCAATCTGCTGGGAGATATTAGACCTTCCTCAACCCAGAGGACCCTCCTTCGCCTCAGCCTCTCCTTTGGAGATGCCAAGAGAGTATCTTGCATAGCGTGAGGGAGAGGTAGGCATTTTAGGGCTTGGAGGCCCCGAATCTCTGTGTGAGGTTTGGACAGTGGGCAGGGTTGGTAGGGATGGACATTTGGGCCTGGCATGGGAGACCCAGGGCAGATGGACCCGAGCTGATCTCAGGGAACATGGCTAGGGCAGAGTGTGGGGGAGGGGACGCAAGGCTTGGGTTCTGGCTTCCTGAAGGCCGGACACTCCTCTCCTAGCGGTTGGGGTCTGTCCCATTACCAGTTGGCTCGTGACGTTTAGCATTTGACAGTGACTGAGCCAGGGAGCAGATGATGGAAAGGGTTGGTTACAGCAGGCTATTCAGCCTGGACAATTGCTAAGAGGAAGGAGATTCTCAGTGTTCGGCTGTAGCCAATGGAGTTCCAGGTGGGCAGGGGTGGGCCCAGCCTGTGTGTCCTGGGAGAGGAGTACCTATGAGTGGGAAGGAAAATGGGTGTAGCCGACAAGCAGGAGTGTGTGGATCATTGGGGCCCTGCTGTGGGCAATGACTCCTGAGCACCTCACTGAAGCTCTGTGAGAACCCCAGGGGTGAATGAATGGAGGGGGCAGAAGCCGAGATGGAGTTTGAGGGTTACTGTGGTGTCACCAGGAGCAGGTTGAATGCATCGCCGTTATGGGTGACAATAAATTTTATGTCTTTGTCTAGACAGGACAGTAAACAGAGCCCTCGTGCCAGGTGCTTTGGAGGGGAGAGGAGAGGCCTTGGTTGGATGTGGCCTTGGGCTGGGTGGTGTGAACAGGCTCAGCTATCAGGATTCACAGTCTGGCCATCACATCCGAGTACCACAGACGTGACAGGCAGTGCCAGGATCATGGGGAGACACGAAATCTTGCTGATGGCTTTCCTGAGGTTGGCCCTGAAGGTGGAGGGAGCTTCAGCAGCTGAGGCCCACGATCTAAGGAGCCGAAAGTGCAAGTGTGCTGGGCCAGAGAGAGTATCTAGCAGGAGGTGTGGTCAGGAGGAAAACGCGTCTCCAGGGCTATGGCTAGCAATGGTGGGTCAGGGAAGAGAACTGTCTGTTTTGCCTTAGATTGCCTCAGGAAGAGGAGAGATTGGCTTGTGGATCCAAGAAAGGGGAGTGGTGATGGCGCAAGGCACGAGGGACTCGTAGGATGGATATCCCAGGACTCAAATGACTGTCCACCTATGATCGGAAAACTTGCTCAGTGCCTGTCCCCGGGGCGACACCTGGGTCCTCAGTTCTCCTTGAGCGCCTAGTACCGAGCAACACCAGGAGAAGATGCCCTGAACCTCTAAAGAAGCGGCCTAAAGCCGCCAGTCCGGGCATTGTGGTTCAGGCTGTCAGAGCTAGGAGAGAAGGAGGTGTGGGTCCAGCCGCGACAAATCACCAGGGCATTAGAATGCGAGTGGCAGCGGGGAGAAACCACTTCCGTTCCATTTCCTTCCAGGCGGTGGCGGGAATGAGATCCGTCCCTCAGGTGGGGCCGCAGCGCCCTCTGGAGGCCAAGTTCGGGGTCTCCGGGTCTCCGGTGCTAGCAGCGGCGCGTGCGTGCGTCCAAGGAGGTCTCCCGCACCCGGCGTGGGGACAGCACCATGCGCAGGAAACAGCCAGGCTTGGGAAGGCTGCGGTGCGCCCTGCCAGGCCCGGCCTCTGTGCCAGTTGACACCACAATCAGACTTGTCTTTGGTCTTTCCCAGGTTCCGAGCTCGCCGGCCGGGAGCGGCAGCGCTCTCCGGGCAAGTGGACAAGTCCCGCGCCCCGCTGCGCTGCGCCATGCCGGAGGGCTGAGCATCAGGGCCCGCTGCTCTTTGGGACACAGCAGGACCTTGTCCGGCTTCGCGTTGGGACCGCGCGCGCCAGGGCCGAGCCCGGGCCGCTGACCATGGTGCTGCCTCCTCCAGACCGGCGCCACGTGTGCCTGACCACGCTGGTGATCATGGGCAGTATGGCCGTCATGGACGCATACCTGGTGGAGCAGAACCAGGGCCCGCGCAAGATTGGCGTGTGCATAATTGTGTTGGTAGGCGACGTGTGCTTCCTGTTGGTGCTGCGCTATGTGGCCGTGTGGGTGGGTGCCGAGGTTCGCACGGCCAAGCGTGGCTACGCTATGATCCTCTGGTTCCTCTATATCTTCGTGCTGGAGATCAAGCTCTATTTCATCTTTCAGAACTACAAGGCAGCGCGGCGCGGAGCGGCCGACCCAGTGGCTCGCAAGGCATTGACACTGCTGCTGTCAGTGTGTGTGCCAGGCCTGTTCCTGCTGCTTGTGGCACTAGACCGCATGGAATATGTGCGCACCTTCCGAAAGCGCGAGGACCTGCGGGGACGCCTCTTCTGGGTGGCTTTAGATCTGCTCGATCTGCTGGACATGCAGGCCAACCTCTGGGAGCCGCCACGCACTGGGTTGCCACTGTGGGCCGAAGGTCTCACCTTTTTCTATTGCTATATGCTGCTGTTGGTGCTGCCCTGCGTAGCGCTCAGTGAGGTCAGCATGCAAGGGGAGCACATCGCACCACAGAAGATGATGCTGTACCCGGTGCTCAGTCTCGCCACTGTCAATGTGGTGGCTGTGCTGGCTCGTGCCGCCAACATGGCACTCTTCCGTGATAGCCGAGTCTCAGCCATCTTCGTAGGCAAGAACGTGGTGGCATTGGCCACCAAGGCCTGCACGTTCCTTGAGTACCGTCGCCAGGTTCGCGATTTCCCACCACCTGCGCTTGCACTTGAGCTGCAACCACCGCCTTCCCAGCGCAACTCGGTGCCGCCTCCTCCACCACTGCATGGCCCGCCAGTGCGCCCCCACGGGCCCTCACCCACGCGTGATGCGCTGGACACGTGACAGGCTCCCCACCCCCTCGCGGGCCGCACAGACGCTGGACTCGCTTCGCGCGGTTTGCATGGGCCGGGATGGGGCAGGCTCCCCATGTGGACCGGTGTTGTGAATACCTGTGCAGTGCCTGGGGCCACGTCTGCTTCTTCATCTCAGGAATCTCTCGGACCACGGACCGTTAGCCTCCACTCCAGTAGCTCACCTCGATGCACAGGGCAGCTGGTGAGGCCTGGTCTTGAGTGGAGATGGCTCTACCCCTGCCTGACGCTGGGCTGCCAGGGTGGGGAGGAGGGGGGGCAGTGTTCCAGGAGATCTGGACCTATGGTGGGGGCCTCTGGCTCAGAATTTGGGGCCAAGGAGGCCTCTATCATTTTAAAGACTTGTGTTTACAGTTTCGTACTCAAAGCCTGGCTATTCTTTCTGTCTCATGAGTCCCCAGTCTAAGAGCTGGTCAGGGTGGCAAGGTCTTGGGAGTGCTGGTGGCCATGGGTAGCCAGGTACTTCTGGAGCAAACAGGTATTTCTGGGGTCTCTTCTCCAGGTGGTCCATTGTGGCCCTGTGTCAGAGACACTCTCTTTTCTCCTGCCTCACTGTGACTGTCCCCACAGAATCTGCTTCCACTGACAGATCTTGACCTTCTCCCATCCCACCTCTCCAAGCCCCCCAGGCCTTTCATTCCTGTCCTTCCCAATTCAGGTTCAGACGTTTACTTCCATCCCCTTCCTGTGCAAGCTCGCTCTGCCTGTGGGGGGACTCATGACTGTCGGTATCCAATGGGATCAGGTGCCAGCTTTGTTCCCAACTTGAAGCTGCATGCAGCCTCAGCCAGAAGAGCAATCTGGCCTTATGTCACCCCAGCCTGGCCCTGCCCCAGACACTGACCAGTCCTGCAGTGCCCTGGCCCAGTGCAGAGGCCTTGAAGTCTGTCTGCAGGTGGTCTCTCCCTGACCTCTACCCTGCATCTGCGGTAACTGAATTCACCAGACCCTGGAGTGTCTCTTGGTGGCATCAGGGGAGGGGCCGTTGTGAGGCTGTTTGGGGAGTTTTACCTGTGAGGGGTGATGGTTACGCAGACTCCTGACCTGGCAGGACAGCAGGGTAGCTCCATGCCTGTGCCCACCTCTGGATGCACCGACTGCTCCCTTCTCTACCCAGAGAGCTGCTTCGCTGAGTCTGGACTTTGAGTCGCCTGTTTTGCAAGCAGCTGTTCTTGGAGACCATTCATTCCATGGGTCCAGGGACTACCCATGGCTGTACCCCATGACCTGGTGGAGTATGGCAGTGCCCCTCTGCCTTCCACACTGGGCTTTGTCTCTATATCTGACCACATCCTCTGAGGTACCCAATGAGCAACCTGAAAACCTTGGCTTTGGGTTCCACACTCCCAAGACACTGCAACCCACCGACGCGTCCACATGGTATATAGGGCAGTGACCCCTGTAAAGTACGTAAGGGGCTGGTTCCACAAATTCCTTGGCTAGTAGGCAGACCTGGGCTCTGTGCAGTGTTGGGTGGGGAGCATAGTAGATGAGGCTCAAGGGATGAGCTCTAGTTTGCAGTGTCTGCACTGTTGCCTGTGCCCTCTTGCTTAAGCCAGGGCTATCCTACCATGCTGGTCACTTGTCTCTGTGGTCTTATTTGCTAAAGCCAGATTTATCTAGCTGTATCTAGCCATCTCTTCCCAAACTTCTTGAGGTGGCCTGTTTGGCCAGATATAGTGGAGAAAGGAGCTCGGGATCCTTTGTCCCCATAATTCATTCCTGCTTCAGACATCCTGGTGCCAGGCTGCTGACCTTAACCTCAAGTCTCTAAGAGTAAGGTATGATGAACAGCTGGGACCAGCAACTGGGCAAAGCGTTGGTCCTTGGGACATGGGGAGAAATTGGCTTTGGGCCTTCCAACAGCGAGCATCCCAGGGCTGTGAGTGGTCATGTGGTTACCATTCAGAAAGGTTACTGTGTGAGGCTGGAGGATAGCTGTGGTCATGGGGACCTCCAGTGAATATCTCAGAAGTGCTGGGTAAGTCAGATGACTGCCCAAGGACAGGGAGGCGGATGGTGGGGTGGGGGGCACTCCCTGTGAGGTTAATTGGTATGGAGAATTCTTCCTGGACTCTAGCTAGCCCTCAGGTAGGTTTTAGAGGGGTGATGTGTGAAGGTGTGCTCGCTGTGAGGATCCTGAAATGGATTTTATGTCTGTTCCAGAAGAGGGTTCTGAGATTGCAGGCAGCAAAAGACAGGCTAAGCCCCCTTAGTACTGTAACTGGGTAGACCAACCAGCAGAGGAGGCCCAAGAAGGGCCAGGAGCTGTGGCTTGTTGGCAGAGGGGATGTGCCGGAGGTGCCTGTGTGGGCTGGGGCGAGAAAGGTTCCCTGAGACTTGGGCAAAAGAGTCAGAATGAAAAGACAGCACAGGCAGCCAGCTCTTTGGACTATTTGTGGGAGTGGAGGAAGAGAAATAGACAAGGCTGGGGCCAGGGCTATCCCCATGTGCTGTGTCCTCCCAAGGAATTGACACACTTCTGATGTCATTAGGAGCACAGCCACCCTCTCCAGCTTCTCCAGTGCAATGCCACACGTTTCCAGCTTACATGGCAAGGGCTCAGTGGAGGGTCAGAGAAGCTCCTATCTGGATCCACTAACCACCTATGCCCATGTCCCAGAGTGAGACCCACTGTGTGCTTGATTTCTTTTCTGTCCTGGTAGAGAGTTCCATTACTGTAGGGAGCTTGACCTTGCCAAAATCTGAGATCTTAACCAGAGTCCAGACAGGTCTGTGGACCAGGAGCCCAAGATTCACAAATCAAATGCTGGGAACTCTACTCGGATCCTCTTGCAAGTACACCGAACTTGCTCAGCTTTCTCAATGGTTAGATTTTGAGATGAAGTTCTCATATTATCACACGGTTTGGCTCCAAACTCCTGGGCTCAAGTGCTGTTCCTGCCTCAGCCTCCGGAGAAGCTGAGGATATAGGTACCACCTTCCTGACCTGGGCAGTTTGATTGTCTATTGAGATAGGGTCTCATGCACCCTAGGCTGTCCTTGAAGACACTGGGGTTGTAGGCATGAACATGATGCCCGCCACCCTTTGCAAAGAGCAGTGCTGTATGAAACCCAGGCTTCACGCGTGGTGGACAAGCACTGTACCAACTGAACTACATCTTCAGCACACTCACCCTTAAAGGTAGGCTGGTGTTTTCTCCTTTTGGCAAAGCCATGGAATAGCCCTACTCTTAGCCCATAGTGAGGTGTGAGGGATGTGTGCATTAGGGCCCTTTGCTCCATCTTCTTCTAGTCAGGCTCCGGTAAGGGGTGATGGTAGCAAGGACTGCAGTCTGCTGTGGTGTGCCAAGCCCTGGGCAGACCGCCAAGATCTCAGTGTCGATGCCCAGCTATCTACAGTCGGAGGAGGTGGGCTGTGGTGAGTTGCGTTGGGCAGCCCCTTGTTGTCCCTCACTGTCTCCCTTAGCCTGGGGCTGTGGGCAAGAGGAAACAATATCCTGAGGCTATGATGTGCTGCTTGCTGGGCTGGGAAATACTGCATTCTGGGCCCAGGGGTCAGTGTTTTTCCTGACACCTTGACACGGGGCAGCTCTCAAAGTCAAGTCCCAGATATGACCAAGCATGGGAACACCACAAAAAGAGGCTGTCCTAGGAGCTAGATGAGGTCTTGGGTCCCAAGCCAGGGCTTCTGAGGAGGGAGGGACAGTTAGAAATGTCCACTCTGTCTTTACTTATGTGGCTACTGTTTTGGAGTGACATTAGGACATGGTCAGACTGCCTTTGCCAGTCTGTACTTGTGACCTTTCACCTTCCACTCTAAAACACACTCACATTTACTGTAGAAAATGGCCCCACAACAACAAAACCCAAATTCATCAAAATCAAGCCCACTTACCTTAACAGTGAAACTTCCTGTGATCCGATTCCTCTGAGCAAGGTGACTGTGAGGGACACCAGCCAATGGCCCTCAGAAAAGCTATCTACGGTGTCCCGGTGTCCCCTTTAGACGAATCACCCTCCCTCTTAGGAGCTCCTTTGCTAATAGTCCGGGATGAAGCAAAGAGGGCTAACTACTCCCATGGTAAGACACGAGTCACTTCACTTGTGAAACAAGACCAGAAATAAACGCAGAAGGCTCTTCAACCAGAGGTGGGCAAGGAGAACTCTCACCTCTGTGGCTCAGTGCGGATGGGCAGGTGTGTGCCAAACCTATAGGTAGTTCTCTGCCGGCAGGACCGTACCTGTACTTGATGTGCTGGGCACATTAAGAAGAACGGCTTTGGATGGGCGAAGAAGTCGGGGGTCACTGGGGAGGAGACAGGGTAGAGGGCAAAGACCACTGCTGAGTAACGCAACTTGAGAAGGAGGAAAGGGTTTATTAGGCTTACACTTCCTCCTCCCTGTCCCTCACGGAAGGAATTCCTGACAGGAACTCAAATCAGGGTAGAAACCTGGAGGGAGGAGCTGATGCAGAGGCTTTGGGGAGGGGTGCTCCTTACTGGCTTGCTCCCCACGGCTTGCTCAGCCTGCTTTCTTATAAAACCGGGACCATCAGCCCAGGGATGGCACCACCCACAATGGGCTGAGCCCTCCCCCTTCCATCGGTAATTAAGTAAATCCCTAGAGTCTTGATACAGCCCAGTCTTAGGGAGGCATTTTAATTGAGGTTTGCCCCCACCTTAGATGACTTTAGTGTGTATCATGTTGACATAAAATTAGCCTGCAAAGGGGCCCAGATGCCTCCCTCTCCAGGTGATAAGACTCCAGTTTTCTTGAGAATCTCCTGGTGTCAGGTTCATTTGAGTGGCCTCTGTTCTTACGTGAGCTGTGTCTGGCATTGTTGGCCCAGCCAAGGTAATATAACTTCTCACTAGGATAGAAAACGCATGGCTCTATCGTTTGCCAGTCTTGTGTCCTTCCAAGATCTGTGTTAACCTTTTAAACCCAAAGCAACCTAGTTGAAGGCTCTGCACGTTTAAGAGGGCTTTAATGTGGGGAGTTCGTCATTGTTCTCCTTTGGTGACCAGCAGAGAGCAACCCCCACTCTATGCAACTTGCTGTCAACGTGTCCTTGGACCTCCAGCTTTTGGAAACATGAGAGGTAAGTTTTTCTCACTGTTCAATTTCCAAGCTTGCAGCGTGTTGTGACAGCAGCAGAGATATACACGGAGAGAAACTGTGGTTCAGCCCAGCGTGCAAGTCTGTAAGTGTGCCAGTGTAAGTGGTCCAGGCTGCCACTAACACAGCTCCTGCAACCCAAGTCCTTCCTATCTTGCTTACTGCTCCCTTAGGTCATAGCCGGGGAGAGGGCCGAAGAGATTGAAAAGGATCCTGGTAGGATTTCTTTGTGGGGGGTGGGGTGCGGGTGTGTGTGCTTGGAGCCTGGCTTTAGACACACGCTCGCTCTCCTGTGTTAGACAGGTTTTCTTCACCGACACATTTCAGAGATAAAACAGCTTAAAGGAGAAACGATTTATTTTGTCTCAGAGGTTCAGAGCTTATAGATAGCTCCATTGTTTTGGGCCTGAGAGAAGACAGTGTTATGACAGCAGCAGTGTGTGGTGGAGGAGGCTACTTACTTCACAGCAGTCAGAAAGGTGTGTGTGAGAGACCCCTTCAAAGACCTACTTCCTCCAAATAGACTCCACCTCCCAGACCTACTCCTTTGAATAGGCTCCACCTCCCAGACCTACTTCCTTCAAATAGGCTCCACCTCCCAGACCTACTTCCTCCAAATAGACTCCACCTCCCAGACCTACTCCTTTGAATAGGCTCCACCTCCCAGACCTACTTCCTTCAAATAGACTCCACCTTCCAGACCTACTTCCTTCAAATAGGCTCCACCTCTCAGACCTACTTCCTTCAAATAGGCTCCACCTTCCAGACCTACTTCCTCCAAATAGACTCCACCTCCCAGACCTACTCTTTGAATAGGCTCCACCTCCCAGACCTACTTCCTTCAAATAGGCTCCACCTCCCAGTGTCTATCACTTCTCACACTTTTACTGAACTATAAAAAAATCTTTCATCTATGAGATTGGAGCTCTTAGGAGTCAGTCACTTCTCAAAGCCTATCAGTGGTCAACCAAACTTTTCCACATGAATCTTTGCAGGATATTTCAGTTTCAAAACGTAATACTTCTGTGGTCCAGAACTTAGGCACATATTACACGCAGGGAAAGGGTTTACCTTTCGGGCATAGCAAAGAAAGGGGCAGTCCTGGGGTCACTGGCCAGCATCTGAACACAGGCTAAGTTGGTCTTTTCAGCCTCACCTTGTCCTGTGCTGTCAGCGTGTGGGCATCCCAGCCTTTGATCCTCACCCATGCCTGGCCTTGGTGGAGTCTTGGCAGTGGCTGCCTGCCTGGCTCTGCAGTCAGGATTCATCAGCCTCTCCCTGACCATTTGTAGGCTGAGTGTCTCACTTATTTTTGGGAATGTCCCTTTTCTGTCCTTTCCAATTCTGCTTCCACACTCCATTTTTTTTTTGGGGGGGGTAGGGGTTTGAAGGAACCCGGTCTGTATTCTGACCATCATTTTCTATTCTTTAATGGATGTGTTGCTGTTTTTTGTTTGTTGTTTATTTTTCCAGACAGGGCTTCTCCGTGTAGCTTCGACTGTCCTGGGACTCAGTCTGTAGGCCAGGCTGGCCTCAAACTCAGAGATCTGCTTGTCTCTGCCTCGGGAGTGCTGGGATTAGAGGTGGGTGTTGTCCTCTTCTGCCCCCCCACCAGTCCCTGTCCCCCCCACCCGTGTGTCCTGCCCTCCCTCCCCTCCAAGCCTTCACACCCTGTTTTAAGACAGGATCTTGCTATTCATCCCTGGCTGCCCTTGACTTGGAGTTATAAAGATTAATTTTTGCCACCACTCATTACTTTAATGGATCTTACATACAAACAACCAGAGGTGCCATTATCCTTAGGACTGGTGGGCAGGTTGCTTTCTGTATTTAATGTGCTGCTTTTTATAATGTAACAAGCACCTGCACTTTCACCAAACCAGAGCTGACCCTGTGTAGACAGGCCCTTCCCACTCCACTGACTGTGAACAGACCCCTTCCACTCTACTCACTTTGTGAACAGGCCCCTCCCACTCTATTGACTGTGTGAACAGGCCCTTCCCACTCCACTGACTGTGTGAACAGGCCCTTCCCACTCCACTGACTGTGAACAGACCCCTTCCATTCTACTCACTTTGTGAACAGGCCCCTCCCACTCTATTGACTGTGTGAATAGGCCCCTCCCACTCCACTGACTGTGTGAACAGGCCCTTCCCACTCCACTGACTGTGAACAGACCCCTTCCACTCTACTCACTGTGTGAACAGGCCCCTCCCACTCCACTGACTGTGTGAACAGGCCCCTCCCCCTCCACTGACTGTGTGAACAGGCCCCTCCCCCTCCACTGACTGTGTGAACAGGCCCCTTCCCACTCCACTGACTGTGAACAGACCCCTCCCACTCTACTTACTGTGTGAACAGGCCCCTCCCACTCTATTGACTGTGTGAACAGGCCCCTCCCACTCCACTGACTGTGTGAACAGGCCCCTCCCACTCCACTGACTGTGTGGACAGGCCCCTCCCACTCCACTGACTGTGAACAGGCCCCTCCCACTCCACTGACTGTGTGAACAGGCCTCTCCCACTCCACTGACTGAGCACCCTGAGCTCTTCAGTTTTTTTTTAAGGGTTTCTTTCTATACAATTGTACTTACTATTAGAATTCTGGGGGGAGACAGTCTTACTTCTCTTTGATCAGACTCAAACTTGCAGCAATCCTTCTGCATCTACTTCCTGCAGTAGGGTTTCAGACACGTGCCACAATGCTTGGCTCCTTTTATTGAGTCTATATATATATATTCATTAAGTGTCTATTTTTTAGTTTTATTTTTTTATCATGTATTTTATCAAGAGTCTCCATAAAGTGGCATTTTGTTTATTTTATTCTGAGCACCAATTAAAAATCTCTTCCGTGCCAGTGTGGTGGCACATGCCGGCAATCACAACACTCAGGAGGTAGAGGCAGGGGGATTTCCAGATTGAGGCCAGCCCACTCTACATGGTGGATTCCAGTCTAGCCAGGGCTACATGATGAGATCTTGTCTTAACCCACCAGCCAGAATCTATCACCTCAGTCAGGATAGCAGATTATGCTTACAACTCCTCCAACTCTATTGTTATTCAGAAAGACGCTGTTCCTAACCATGTGAGCCCAATCAAGGCACGTATCCTGGTTAGGGTTTCTGTTGCTGTAATGAAATGCCATGAGCAAACTTGAGGAGGAAAGGGTTTACTTTATCTTACAGCTCTCAGACCACACTCTGTCACCGAGGGAAGTCAGGGCAGGAACTCAAGGCAGGAACCTGAAGGCAGAAATTAAACAGAGACCATAATGCTTACTGACTTGCTTCTCCAGGCTTGCTCATTTTTCCTTTTTCTCTTTTTGTAATTTAAAAAATTTTTAAAATCATTTTTATTGGATATTCTCTGTATTTACACTTCAAATGTTATCCACTTTCCCCCACTCACATCCCCCCTCCCCCTACTCTTGCTTCCATGAAGATGCTCCCACTCCCAACCATCCACTCCCACCTCAGTGCCTTGACATTTCCTAAACTGGGAAAACGAGCCTTTACTGGACCAAAGATCTCTCCTCCCATTGATGCCAGACAAGGCCATCCTCTGCTACATATGTGGCTGGAGCCATGGGTCTCTCCATGTGCACTCAGTCCCTGTGATTTCTGGAGGGTTGGATTAGTTGATATTGTTTTTTTTTTTTTTTTTTTTTTTCAGGATATACTCATTCAGTATATTTCACACGATTCTCTGAAACAACATTTTATGAAAAAAAAAAAAAAAGAAGAACTCAAAACAAAAAGCTCAAAAATATGGTGCATCAGAGATGGACCCAGGAAAAGATGTAGAAGACACTTTTATCAAGTGGAAAATAAAATTAGGTTAGATTCTGAAACATGGGAAGTCATCAAAAGGGGAAATCCAAAATACCAATACCAGAAAGATTTCTAAAGTAACTATTTAAAGCAAAGCAACATGAGGCAAACATGCATCCTAAACACAGATGTTCCTTGATTTGCAGACAGTGCTAGTTTCTGATAGTCTCCTAAACTAAAAACATCTCAAATGGAAAATGCATTTAGCGCAGCTAATCCATTCAGTGTCATGGCCTAGCAACACACTTTACCGTAAAGTCTTGGATCTATCTGCTTGTCTTTTGAGACAGTGTCTCACTATTTAACTTTGGCTGTCCTGAAGCTTTGAGTACAAATACAATTTACAGAAATCCTCCTGCCTCTGGGATTAAGGGTATGTGCTACGACACTCACCAAGTGTTGGTTCTTCAACATCATCGAAAAGTGGAAATTATTTTCATGTTGGAAACCATTAGTGTATCATAACAGCAATGGAACACAAACCAGGATTAAATGCATGCATGAGACTCATTCAACTTTGCAAGAGAGGTGTATCAATCTGCTGACTTATTCAAGACAAATTCTAAGTGGAAATTAGTTTTCTAAAAATTCAAAATAAATGGGTATATTATTCCTTATCAGAATGCTATTTGTTTTTTGAGACAAAGTTTTATTCTAGAACCTTGGACTGAACTCAATTGGTAGACAGACCTGGCCTCAAAATTGTGAATATCCTCTGGACTCAGTGTCCTGGATGACTGGATTATAGGCATGCGCCAGCATATTTTAAGAAACAAAACCAAAAGTTAGCCAGGGGTGTTCAAAACCAGTTATCCAAAGTCAGCTGTGTTATAGATAAGAGGGAGAAGCTGGAAACAAGCCAATAGTAGAGTCTCATGATTCTCCAGCGAGATTCAACTCTTCATAGCAAGTACAAAGTCAGAGAGCCCAAATCCTAATTTAAATTCGTCCTTTGTGACATTCTTCTAAGAAACTGGATTAGGAAAAAAAAAGTCTTCGGTGGTGGACGCTGGCTGTGTCCTGTCACAACTTTAATCCCAGGACTTGGGAGCTGAAGGCCAGTTTTCTACAGAGCAAATTCTAGGACAGCATGGCAATGAAGAGAGGCTTTTGCCTCAGAATAATAAAGACAAACAAGGCTTTGGTGACAACACTGGACACGGCTGGATACCTCTTGCATTTGACTCTACAGCCAACTATTTGAAAGACAACAACATTCTGCATCAGGGACCACATTTTCAGAACATTCTCCAAGGACTCTCTAGTTACCAACATCTCCTTACTAGACTGTCCCAAGAGCAGAAACAATGTCTGTCTGGTTTTACTGATGGGGAATGATGGGCACTCAGGTCCTTAAATTCTTTCAGTGCTTCAATCCAACATTGAACAAAACAACTGTTTATGGCAAAACTCTTCTGTCCCATCTACCCAACAGGGCAGACACCAGCCAAATGCAGCTACTGAACATCTGGAACATGTGTCTAAGGAACTGTTACTTAAACTTAGTCACATGTGTTAAGTTGCTACGCATAGATAGCATGGTTCTCAGGTCAATTACCTGAGGGGGTGTGAAGGGAGATGCTCATGGCCCACTTGGTAAGATAAGCAACTCTTCAACTGTGTAGGGATTCTAAGAACCCAAGACTGGTGTTGCCAGACTGTCCGATTTTCCTAATGAAACCAAAAATCCGGATTCTGATGTTCAATTTTTTTAAAACCGGCAAGCAGATTCTAAGAAAGAAGACTTTAGATCATGCTGCAGGCTAAACAATATGCTGGCAGGCACTATCTATCTTGCCAGCTTGCAACTTTTAATCTAGGCCAACCTTATCAGCTCGAAGAATGGGACCTTTCCCAAGGCCACCCTGTAGATCCAAGAATGAAACCCAGCTCTTCTGATACCCTTTCCACTTAGATTCACTATGTTAGTGGCATCTGCAACAGCAGGGACAAAACTTCCTTTGTAAGAATCTCAAGGCTGAGCTGGGCGTGGTGGTGATGCCTTTAATTCCATCACTCCAGAGGCAGAGACAGGTGGATCTCTTGAGTTTGAGGCCAGCCTGGTCTACAACTGGGGTTATGAAGAGAAACAAAATACATGCACATACACACCTAATTTCCAGGGCTGGAATCTTCTAAGGTGTCCCTACTCAGATACAACAAAATAATTGGACCCCATGGGCACAAAAACGTAAACTGACATTTATCAACGAAATCAGGCAATGCACTCACATTGCTTAGGTCCAGAAAGCACTGACAGCTGGGAGAGCAAGAAGAGATTTGAGTGAGGCCTTCGAGAGATGACTCCCATTGTGAGGGTGGATTCTATTATTTAAAGATATTAAAGGGGGACTCCTTATTTTTGAGGTATTATTCTTGTTGAATTTCCTATTGGCTTCTACCCTTCTGGGTGGCCTCTAAATGTAAGGAGACCTAAGGGATTTGGGAACTTTCCTCATTTTCTACCTATTCCAAAGTCTAGGAATAAACCCTACATTTATCATCTCCTCCACCCATGATTTGGCTTCTAACTTGTCTACCTCATTTCTGGACATCTTCATTCAGGCTGTAAAATGACTTTTGACATATGTTCCAGAGAGCCTAGGATATTCCTTCCCAAACTGTTTTCTCTAGGGAGACATCTCTGGTTTCCTATTCTCTCACACATTTCATATCCAATTCAGCAGTCAGTCTGGAATGCTCAAGTTCCCAAATATATTACGAATCAATTCTCTTAATTTCCATGTTTCCAACACCACTGTCACCTCCCATGCATGGCCTTAGCAACAGCCCTTAACTACCTTCTTGTATCCAGCAGAAAAATTTAAAAATGTAAATAAGGCCTGGTTACTCATTACATTTTGGGAAACAATACAAAGGCCAAACCCTTGGTATTTCTCCAACTCCAAGACTTCACTCTTCTGCCTTTTGTTTAAAACGTTACCCATGCTTCCACACAGGCAGTTCCTACTCCCATTCTCTTTTCCTCTTAAACCTGGACGAGGCCTTCTAACCACACTATTCAGCATCTAGGGTAGCTGCTATCCTCTGCACTTATTTACTTATTAATGAAAAGTTCAGGAACAAGGCTTCTTTTATTTTGTCCTTTGCTCATCTTGGTAATCAAACTAGCCTTCATTGTCACCTGAAGTCTGATTCCTACATCCGGGATCATTTGGGTAGCCTTTCTCAAGACAAGCACCTCTCCAGCATCCCAGAACTGCCCCTGTAGCCTTCCATCTACATTCGGAATGTCTGTATGGTCCCAAGCAGGATCTCGCCCACGTGCCGGTTTCCTTAGGTAGTTCTTCCGAGACAAGCAGCGATGACACCAAGCCGCCCTCGCGAGGCTGGGGTCACACAGGCGCGTCTCCTAGCAACTCCACACCGGCATCTCATCCCTGCCCAAGGGAAGTCAACCCCTTTCCCCAGTCCCCCGCGACTGGAGCCGGCTTCTCCATCCTTACACTCACTCAGCGTCACTCCTGCCTTCCCCCACCCACAGGAGCCAGCTGGGAAGGGGCTAGTTGATATTGTTGTTCTTCCCATGGGGGTTGCAGACCCTTTCAGCTCCTTCAGTCCTTTCTCTAGCTCCATTGAGGTCCTCATGCTCAGTTCGATGGTTAGCTGCAAGCATCCTCATCTGTATCAGTATGGCTCTGGCAGAGCCTCTGAGGAGGCATCCATATAGTACCCAGAATCACATTCCCTGAGGGTGGCATTACCCACAGTGAGCTGGGACATCTCACCTCATTCATTAATCAAGAAAATGCCAGAGAGATTTGTCTATAAGGAATCTTACAGTTTCACTTCCTCTAGATAATTCCAGTTTGTATCATGTTGACAAAAAAACCAAAAAAAAAAAACCAAAACCAAAAACAACAACAACAACAACAACAACAAAAAAATCTAACCAGGACATTAAGCCAACCCCCCAACACATCCTCTGGTAAATATTTTTCAGTTCCACTTACGTCTTTTCTATGTTTTGTTTTTGACCCTCTGCTTCTGTGTTTGGGGATGGGGACCAGCTCTGGAGATGATGAGGGATAGATGAGACATGGTAAGAGTTCTTCCCTCCGAGATGTGGGGGACACAGGGAACAGGGAACTGCTCACCTGCCAACCCGGGGCAGAGCAGTCAGACCTTGGGCTTCCAGCCTTCAGAATTGCACAGTGACACACCTCACCTGAGCCGGGGACACTGTGGCTTGATTCGGATGTGGGCTTGCTATTTAAACTCCCCATGGAAAGCTGTGCTGAAAAGAAGAACTTAATTCGCATTCAATTACTGTGAGCTCTGATGCAGCCGAGCCTATTTTTACCTCGGATTTTGCGCTCTCTCCATTGTCCTCCGGTTGTCTACCTCTCTCTCTGCAGCTATTGGTTGGCGGCCTTTCCCAGCGAACTTCCAGGGTTAGTTTGAGAAACGCAGTTTTATTTTGAAAAAAAGAAAAAAAAAAAAAAAGAAAAATCCTTTGTAAGTCACCATGGGACTTTTTGAGGACGACAAATTTTGTTTTAAGGAAGTTTTTGATCAGCATATATTAACTACATGTGTAACAACGGGTTTCGTTATATTTTTGTATGTAATGTCGTTTGATTATATCCGTCTCCATTGTCCTCTCTTGTCCTCTTCTCACCCCCACTTGTCACCTTCCCTTTCTCAGCAAGTCCCTTCTCTATTCTTCCTGACACTCTTTTGGGGGTGGGGCTATGACCTAATGAGTTTCACCGGAGCTGCTTGTCCGGAGGATGTGCACATGCGCACTTTGCTGATAGCTACACCTCCACAAAGGTCCCTTCCCGGGCAGGCACGGCCTGTAGATACTCAGGAAGGAGTGGGACCTCCCGAGCCCCCAGCACTTCGTGACAGGATGTGGATAGGTTCAGTTCTGGACAGGTTTTGTGCAGTTTAATTACAGATACTGAGAGTTTACACGGCCAGGTCACAGATCTGGGACTCAGGTCCAGGTCTGAGGTACGTGTGGAAGCCGAGGCCTCACACACTGCACTTCCATGGGGCAGGTGAGGGCATAACTCTCAGCACTGCCGTGGCTCTGATCGGAGCACTGCCATCAGGCCTACCTCCCAGCCTCTGCCACAGGCTGTTTCCAGCTCGCTGTCTTACAGGCACATTCAGGTCACCCCACCTCATCCATCACCCACACGCTCGGGGTCCGGGAGCCCACTGACCCTTAGGCTGTTGTTCCTCAGGGTGACAGACCCATGTTAGCTTCATCAGCTGCTGTGAGGAGATTTCCCCTCATACTTCCTCCCAACACTCAGGAGGAGAGCTTTCCACGGAGGATGGGGAGCCCCTCTCCTGGCTTGTGACACGAGGGAGGCTGGACTTGGCCTTGTGCAGTCACTGTTCCTGAGGCCAGAGGGCTTGTGGGAAGGACTCGCTAAGTTTTCCTTCCTAAAAGTCTCTCTTGCCTTGGTCAGTGCTGCCTCTCTGTGGCAGGTGCGGCAGTAAGCAGTCCCAGTGGCTTCCCCTGCCTCCCTGCGGAAACCTCAGCTCTGGTAATGTTCCAGACACGGGATTGAAGAGTGAAGTTGGTTTGTGGATAAAAGTCCTTCTCCCAGGTGAAGGGCATCTGGGAACACACACTTTCAACTTTCCCATCGCCTATAACCCACTCAGTATGCCCCTTCCCTCCAATATTCACAGTGATACCCCCTCCTCTAGCGACTGTCCAGTGCCAATAGCTCCTTAGTGTGAGACGGGGTCTGGGAATCGCCAGCCCCTCCTGTGCTGAGCTGCTGGCACGCTTGGCATTGCACAGGTAAAGACAGCAGCTCTGAATTCACCAGTGCTGTGTCATGTCCAGAAAAAAGTGTTCCACATATTTTTAAAGATTTATTTATTTATTTAATGTATATGAGTACATTGTCACTGTCTTCAGACACACCAGAAGAGGGCATCAGATCTCATTACAGATGGTTGTGAGCCACCATGTGGTTGCTGGGAATTGAACTCAGGACCTCTGGAAGAGCTCTTAAGAGTGTCTTAACCACTGAGCCATCTCTCCAGCCCTGGCTTTCCCATTCTTCCTGCCTCCTCTTCCCTAACGTGTCCTGAGGGTCGATGATGGCGACATTTCTGCAGATGTCTTGTGTAGGGCTGGGCATTCATTCTTAGTCTCAGCACTCAGACCACTCACTGCTGACCTCTGCGAAAGGAGGCTTCTTCGCCCAAGCTTAGAGCAGCCCAGGTCCATGGGCACAAAAGTAAAGTTTTAGTACGGCATTTTACAGCGTGGCCATCTAGCGAAATAGCAATAGCAGGTTCCACCCGTAGCCCATGATCTCCTCAGACATTTGAAAAAAAAAAAACAGGGTTATAATACCACACATGAACTTGCTCCTGACCTCAAATCCAGCCAAAGAATAATCATCTATCCCATAATAGTTTTTCCGCTGTTGTACCAGTGGTCCATCTTGCTGGACAGGTCATTATGGAAGCATGCAGGGTTTGGTGCTGAGGAAAAAAAATCATTGATGTCTTTCTTCCCCAGAAGCCTGCACAGCATCTTCTGCAGCCTGGATATTTGTTATACACAGTGGGACGCAGAGCTGAGGAAACTGCTCATTTGGTCACGTGCATGGAATGAAAGCGTGAGAACCTGAGTTCTGATCCCAAACATCCATGTGAGAAGCCAGATGAGGTGGCATGTGTTGCTTGTAACCCTGTCACTGGGGACACAGACATGAGGATGCTCAGGGCACAGACATGAGGAGGGCTTGTTGGTTAACTACTTACAAGTAGTAAGCTACAAGATCAGTATGGGTCTTTGTCTTTTTTTTTTCTTTAAGATTTATTTATTTATTATATATAGCTGTCTTCAGACAAACCAGAAGAGGGCATCTGATCCCATTACAATAATTGTGAGCCACCATGTGGTTGTTGGGATTTGAACTCAGGACCTCTGGAAGAACAGTCAGGGCTCTTAACTGCTGAGCCAGTTTTCCAGCCCAAGAGACCTTGTCTTTAAATAAGGCGAACCCACTTCTCTCCACCACGCAGGCTTCCCGAGTTTTGCTTCTCTGATGCACCAGGTAGCCCTGTCCTTTCCCAACCCACAGGCCTTCTGACTTCACACCCGGCTTCCCTGAGAGTTCAAGCCAACAACCACTGGTTGACTCGAAGGTGTGTAGGCTTGGACCTCCTGACAGACACTCTGTGCAGACAGTAGACAACCCTCAAAAAAGACAGATCCAATCACAAATCGCTTTAGATGTTGAAGTTCCAGGGAAGAAAGAAAAATAGCATAAGAAGCTATGATATATAAACCCCTCAAATTGTCAATTTCATAGTCACGATGATGAAGATATCCCCAATGAAGAATTCCAAAGAATGAATATAACT
This sequence comes from Micromys minutus, assembly GCF_963924665.1. NCBI lineage: Eukaryota > Metazoa > Chordata > Mammalia > Rodentia > Muridae > Micromys > Micromys minutus. The sequence continues at coordinate 254,646,234 of NC_137969.1, forward strand.
ATGTTCAAACTACCCAAAGAAGGCATTAAAATACTCCAAGAGAACTTCAGATAGCTGACTAAAGTGGAGACACCAATCCAAGATGTGAAATTAGAATTAAATAAAGAATTAATGAATAGAATTGCTGGAGAAAGCCCGAGTTAAGACGACTCTGGAAGTGAAAAAGTCAACAAGCCAAATGAAAGCCTCATTTGAAAGACTCACTAATCGCGTGGAAAGCAAATTATCAACACTGGACGACAAAGCAGAGGAACTGGTTTACTCAGTAAAGGTCAATGATTGAAAAAAAAGAGAAAACAGATTGTGGGCATGATTTGGGTCACTGCAAAAAGGGCCAGCTCTCAAATTATAAATATATAAGGCAAAGAATACCAGGCCAAAGGCATAGAAAGCCATAGAAGAAAAATTTCCCAAACCTAGAGAAGGAGGTGCCCATGTAGACACAGGAAACCCACCGAACTCGGAATAGACAGGACCAGAAAATAAACACTCCATAACATTTTATAGTTTAAACATTAAAAACACAAAACAAAGAATGGATATTGAAGATTTCATTCATTTATTATATATATATATATATATATATATATATATATATATATATATATATATATAATGAGTAGACTGTAGCTATCTTCAGACACACCAGAAGTGGGCATCAGATCCCATTATAGATGGTTGTGAGCCACCATGTGGGTGCTGGGATATGAACTCAGGTCCTCTGGAAGAGCAACCAGTACCCCTAACCACTGAGCCATCTTTCCAGCCCAAGAATGGATATTGAAAACTGCAAAAGAGAAAGGTTCAGTTATTTATAAGAGGGGACTCACCTGATTCATAGTGATAACACTCAGTGGAAATTGTAGTGTCCAGAGAGGCCAGAGAAGGGCATCAAATCCTGTGTAACTGGAGTTACAGATACTTCTTAGCTGCCACGTGGGTTCAAGGAACCAAATCCAAGTCCTTTGCAAGAACATGTGTTCTTAACTACTGAGCAATCCCTGCAGCCCAGCAGTAAAAATATTTAGGGGTAGATGCCTGGAAAGACATTCTAGGTTCTGAAAGACCACAACTCTAAATCCAGGGCATTATACCCAGAAAATGATTAAAATTCAAGAGGAAATAAACGTTTTCTCCAGTGAAAACAGATGAGAGGTGTGTGTGGCAGTCGGCAGCTCCAGGAGGACACTGGGAGTAATACCTCAGACTGAAGGAAACACCGCACAGAGGGGACATGGGCTAAGTGAAGCATGAGGAGGTGTGGGGGGGAAATGCTGGGGTGGGGGAGGCTTAACTAAAGTGAAGGCTCCTGCATTCAAACCTACAAACCTCCACAGAAGAAAAATAATTAGAGGGGGATGTAGAACACAGGCAGCTTGAAAATGGAGGGAGGGGTTTCAGATTTAAGTGGGAAAGGGGATTGGAGGACTCGGGAGAGGAGAGGGTTAAGTTGGGTTTGCTAAAAGTAAGGATACATGAGGAACCTTATGGAATGTCGCTACTCTGTCAGCTAACATTTATAAAGCAATTTGAACAAAGTATATGCATGGATGAACGATGTTGCTCTCTGAAGAAATGGGAGAGGATGGGTGTGGTGAGACATCGTGTTTTCAATCCCAGCACTCAGGAAGCAGAGGCAGGAGAATCTCTAAGTTCAAGGTCTACCTGGTCTACAAAGCTTATTCCAGGACAACAAGGACTACACAGAGAGACACTGTTTTTAAAAAAACAACCTCCTCAAAACAAAAAACCCCAAACCATCACCACCACCACCACCACCACCACCACCACCACCATCACCACCAACCAAGACATGGGTTATTAAATGGAACCCTAATTGCCTATAAATTATTAGTCAGGAGGACTCCAGGACCCAAAACACACAGTCTGTTTATTGCCTTTGCTCTTGGCTGTCCACCGTGACTTATTGCTGAAGATCCACTTCTTTTGGGTGCAGAGAAGAGAAGACCCCACCTATCCCAGCAGGAACCCTGTCTCTGTGACTAGTGTTCCCAGCACAGGAAGCTCTGTTCCAGTGTTGTATGGAGGGAGGAACTTTAGAGGTCTCATTCAGAGCTGGACCCATACAAGATCATGTTAGTCAAAATTCCAGAAGGTGTTGGGGCCTTTGAGACCCAGGTAGAGGAGCTGTTAGCAGTTGCTGGCTGCTCAGGGAGGGAATACCACTCTCCTTTGGGTAACATGGCCTCTTGTAGGCTGTCACCATCCTCTTGTGCATGTGGGCACCACTAAGTAGACTTTTATTAATGATAATGATAAAGGAGGGGGACATGGGGAGCATTAGAGGAAGTTGGGGGGAAGTAATGGCAGACAGATGGGAGCAAAATACATTGTATTTCTGCATGAGAATTTCAAAGGATAATTAGGGGCTGGAGAGGTGGCTCAGTGGTTAAGAGCACTGGCTGCTCATCCAGGACCCAGGCTCAATTCTCAGCAACCAGGTGGCAGCTCACAACTGTCTATAGCTCTGGTTGTGGGAGATCCAAAACTCTCACACAGTTGTACACGCGTGAAAAACACCCACACACTAAAAATAACCAGTTAAAACAGCATTTTAAAAATAAGGTGAAGGATGATTGAGGAACACACACACACACACACACACACACACACACACACACACACACACACATGAACAGGTGCACACAAAGCACACACGCCTGTGCTCACTTCAGCAACACACATACTAAAACTGGAACAGTACGGAGGAGATTAACAAAGATGGGCAAAGATGACGTTCAAGTTCTCCAAGCAGACCGTGAAAAGCCACACGTTATAAGTAAGAGAATAATTACATGAAAGTGAGCCGCTTGCTGTAGACAGGGTTCGGAGATCTCTCCTTTCCTGGTGGTTCTTGGTCCTTCCTTAGCCTCTGTCTTAGTGCCAGCACCTTCCCGTGGCTGCCCGGCTGTCTCTGGGTTCTGAGTCTCCCTGGGCTGCAATGGGAACCTGGCGGCCTGTGTTCCACCCTTGTCTACCCACTGCTGCCTTATCTTTAGGCTTGAACTTACCAGGACGCTATGCGTGGTTCCAGATCTCGGTTGTAGATCCCCTTTCCCTTTTCTTCCGGACCGTTTAGTTACCGGTCACAGGCACTTACCTGGGCTCACATGTTGGCTGTGATATCCTTACTGTATGGCCGAATCGCCCCACGCCTCAGCGTCCTCATCTGAAAGTTGGGGTATCACTGCAAGCACGGAATGCGGCGGCAACTTCGTGGAAGAGGCCGGAGAAGCATCTGTTTTTGGTGTCAGATTCTGTCTTGGTGGGAAGAGACACCATGACCACCAGGGCGACTCTTACAAATGAAAACATTGGGTTGAGGCTGGCTTACAGTTCCAGAGGTTCAGTCCGTTGTCATGGCGAGAAGCATTGGCAGCGTGCAGGCAGACTTGGTGCTGGAAGAGCTGAAAATTCCTCATCTTGATCCGAAGGCAGCCGGTTGGAGGCTCTTATTCCACACTGGGCTTGGGCATAGGAGGAGACCTCAATACCAACCTCACAGTGACACACTTTTTCTAAAAGGTAAGGCCACACCTCCTAATAGTGCCACTTCTCATGGGCCAAGCATATACAAAACCATCACAATGCCTAAGTGCAAGTCTCAAAACAGTGTCTGTGTTCTCCAGAGCTGTTTGTGTCTCTCTGTGTACACAGCGTCTCGCTGTGTAGCCCCGGCTCAAACTTGGGATCCTTCTGCAGCTGACTGTAGGCTTTTACCACCACTGTTGGCAGTGCTGATTTAATACGTTTGTTAAGTTTGACAAGCTTAATAAGACTTTAGTCTTATTCAGTGAAAAGAGTGTTATGAACAAAAGAATAAACATAATTTATTGGCCAACAAACTGCACTTAGAAGCATTTGTGCTGACCAATCCTTGACATGAAAACCACAGCCTCTTGGTATAATTAATGCTACAAAAAAAAAAGAAAAGAATTATTATTTTATTTATACGAGTACACTGTAGCTAGATGGTTGTGAGCCACCATGTGGTCACTGGGAATTGAACTCAGGACCTCTGGAACAGCAGTCAGTGCTCCTAACCACTGAGCCATCTCTCCAGCCTCAGCTGCAAAAATTCTGATTAGGTGAAGTTAATAAATAAAATCGGCAGTCATGATGGCAGTGGAAACCTCGAGGCTACCTTTTGCTGGAGGCGAGGACTGTGTGAACTCAGTTTTGTTGCTAAAAATGGACGTGGAATTGCCGTTTACAGCCGAGATCAGGAGGAGTGGCTTAGTGGTTCAGCGATGCCCTCTTTGTGTGCTGCAGGAGAGAGGCCTTCTGGGAATCAGCTGCTGTTACAGCATTTCAGGGGCAGGGACAAGAGGAGGGGCAGAATTTCCTAGGGACCTCTGTGGTCACTTCTAAGGCTGTGGTTGGGGAAGGACGTAGGCTATGTGTTCCCTTCCCGGTACTAGGAATGAGTGTCAGGAGTTGCACAGATGAGTCCTAGGATAGAGGCTATGCCCCATGGGAGACAGAAGTCAACAGAGACTTGGGCAGTGAGTGTTGTATTGAATGGGCTTGGGTCTGGCTGGGCGGGACTCGCAGGGACTGCAGTGGTGCAGAGAGGCCACCAGAGGGTGCACAAGCACCATAATTTGGCCACTGAAGGCAGAAAGGCTGCTGTAGGGCCTGCGGCTGACCTGCCTGCCCGCCAGCGTTGACCGGACCCTGACAAGACACCGGTGACCCCAAAGTCGAGCAAATTTGTCCCTCCCAGGGCTGGGACAATATCTTGATCAAATCCTGCTGCTTATCTAAGCTGGAGGTGTGGAGTTGCTTGCTCCCTGCAGGGAGCAATGAAGACAGGTTAGGTAGAAGATCTCAGAGGGATTTTTGTCCAGGGACCCCATTAGGAATAGTCTAAGGACATTGTCCCAGACAGAGGCCCAGTAGCTGTTGTAAGAGATGCAAGACGCCAAGTGACCGACTGGCCTCTTGTTGGAGAAAGGGCATTGTGCACAGGACTCAACCCTGTCCCAGAGAACATCAGCATGGGGAGGGGGCGGGGCTACGAGGAGACAGATTAGGCAGACACATGCGTCTTGTTGGAAGGATATTAGGATCAATAAATTCGATAAATGAATTGACTGGCCCTCAGAAAAGTCACCATAAAGTGACAGAGTATTGTACTTGGAACCAGAAGAAGATGGATGATGTGCACACCTTTAATCCCAGCACTCAGGAGACAGGCAGAGCTATGATCTGAGGCCAACCTTGTCTGCATACTGGGTTCTAGGACAGCCAGGGCCACATAAGGGAACCATGTTTTGAAAAAAAACAAAAAACTGCCATGAAAATACGCACAAAGAGAGAGCTAAGACCCAAGACCCTGGCAATGAGAGGGACAGCAGTGGCTTAAACTAATTACTCAGAGGAGATTCATGCACCGAAGTAAGAACCACCCTACCCCAGCCTGACTTCATAATGGCCTCACGGAAGTGAAGAGTGGCCTGCAAGTGTGAGAACCTGAGTTGAAATTCTCAGAGCCCGTGTCTGTAACATCACGGCTCCTACGGTAAGACGGGGGGGGGGGGTGAAGGCGAGACCCCCGGAAATGTGAATCCCAGCTGTCCTGGTGTTCGTACCCACAAACAACAAAGAAAACTTTATCTTAAAACAAGGGGAAGGTTAGGATTGACCGGAGGTTGTCCTCTGGCATCCACACGTGGCTGTGTCATGTGTGTGTCCTCTGAGGCTCTTGGGGGAGTGAAGGACCTTGGCTCCCTTCCCAGGTCTGCAGGGCTCCCTGGTTTGGTAGATCATACAGTGGCACAATCGGACACTAAGGGACATTTAAGCGCCATGCTCTTGGGACCTGGCAGGTGCATAAGCTGCCGAGGTCCCCACAGACTCACCTGTCAGTGTGACCTCATGGGGCTGTGCCTGACCACAGTGGCAGACCTTGGCTGGCAAGAGGCCTCAGTAGGTCTTAGAAACCCAAGTACTGGAGATACAGGTGCGGGTGGGCGTGGGATCCCCTAATTCTGTAGACACCCCATTAACAGTCCCTCACCCCAGTCCTTAACCATTTCTGCTCTTGGAGTAGCTATGTGTCCACAGAGGAAGTGTGTCGGGAGCCATAATGGAACAAGCTAATACTAGCAGGAGATTATCCTGAGATGGCCGCCTTGGATTATTATATGGTCTGCGACTGGTTCGCCCTTATTCAGCAAGACTGTAAGGGATTCATTTTAGGAAAGATTCCTGCTGTTAAAATGCCTTTATGTTATTAGTAAACATATATAACAATCATGAAGTAGTAGCACACCCCTTTGGAGCAGATCTCTGCAGATCTATGAAGATGTACTGTCTTGTAGTGACACTACATAGACATATAAATAACTTAAGTCTTAAGGAGGAACCTATAAGAATTCCTAAACTTATATCAGTGATTATTAACCTATTTTATTGTGGGACAGCCATTAGGTCATTTCTGACAGTCAAAACTGCAGTGAGAACTCTGCCAGTCTCCCAAGTGTCACCAGTTAATTGTTCTTACATGGTAACCAGACTTTCTCCTACTCAGAGCACATCCCAGGAGGTTGTAAAACAATTAAACAAAGGTCATAAAAGGGAACTAACAATTTACTATAGGTGCTAAGACAGAGGATAAAATATTGACTGGGTTTATCTATACAAAACTTCACTAATAACTTAGTTATGGTTTTAAACCTCCAGTGACTCTGGAGCTGAGACAGGTGATGGATGTTTAGCTGGATAACTACTCCTAAAGGATCTGCATGTAAACATTCTCTGCTGTAAACTCCTATTTCAATTTATGATTTGGCTTTTCGAGTGAACTTGTGGTGAACTTTGTATCATGTGTATCTGAAAGACGTTTAAGTGCCGAGCACAAAGAGAGGGAAGATCCCCCAATATTCCGCAATTCCACTCCTATTCAGGACCCCTTTCCATCCCTCTCCATTCCATCCCTTGTTGCAGTAAATATTAAAAAATAAAAAATGGTTTATCCTTCTATCGGCCCTGAGGTCTCACTCAGGAACAGAAACCATGACTAAGACCCTTATCCAAATGCAGTGTAAATCTGCAACTCCAACTTGATTATCACCAAGTGGACTTGTGCTCTCCCACCTCAACCAGACATGGCAGGCACCTCCACGCTTCCTTCTCACAGTTCATTCTCGCCCACTCCCACAAGAACCTTCTGGGAGCGGCAGGGTGTAGTGTGCTCCACTGGCCACACGGTGGCAGCAGAGCTCTACGCCTGTGGGATGGCAAGTCCTGACCATAGCGAGGCTGTGGAGCCCAACACACTCTCTGCTTCTATCTCCAAATAAGGTCGGTTCTCACCTGGTCCGGACTCAACGTCCCAGACTGCCACACCTCAGAGGCGACCCTCTCCCAGAGTGACTACAATGTGGTCAGCCAGAGAATCTTGGCCAATAGTTAGACTGCAACACCATCACAGAATCTGTCTGCACCAGTGTCCGCCTCTATCCACGCCCCACTCCTTCGTGATACTTCGTGATACAGTGCTGGAGCCTCAGCGGGGAGAATCAGACCCAGATGTGCAAACATGATGCACACACACACACACACACACACACACACCATAAAAATGCAAACTCTGAAACCATAATATGCAAGCAAAAGACCAGCAGGGTTAAAAAAAAAAAAAAGCCCAAACAAAGCATTGCAAGAGAATAAATCTCCCCAAACACCCCCGAGTTTGTTGGCCATCTAATGCTGGACACATGTACACATATTTTAAGAAGCGTCTCTCGTAGTAGGCGTCTGTGTGACCCCATCAAATAAATGGTGGGTGGCTCCAAGTTTTGAACCTGGCTTGGCAGAGCATGCAGTGGTGCATCTGTCCACCAGGGGGCACCCGAGCTGTACACTGTGGTCACTGGAGACTCCACAGGTTGCTTAGGCAACCGGCTAGTGTGACTTCAGGCGACCCTGGCCAGTCTCACGAATGGCCCTAGCCATGCTTCCTCAGTGCCAGAACCAGGCTGCAAAGTATCGTCAGGCTGTAGGAACCCAACTGGGGCTGCTGGCCCTGGGTACCCGCTAATTCTGTTGACACTTACTTAGCCCATCCCAACCTCAGCTATAAATTCTCTTTGTTTCCTGGCACGTCATTGTGTCTGTGTGGAATGTGGGAATCTAGACAGCCCGGGAGCCCAGATTGGGGCTTATTTATTTATGTAATCCCCCCGTTGCTGGTGCATTGTGCACAAGGCATGTACAGAGCCTTGGGGTAACCACGGGGAGGATATGAGCCTCCTTGGATTGTCTCCCAAACTGCAGTACAAGCCTGAACTCTCAACTTGACCATCAAAACCCAGGCATGTGTTCCTGTTCACCTGAGCTCAGTGGTTCTCAGTCTTCCTAGAGCCGTGACCTTTAATACAGCTCTTTATGTTGTGACCCCAACCATAAAACCATCTGTTGCTACTTCATAACTGTAATTTTGTTTCAAAAGGTAATGTGAGTATCTGATAAACAGGATATCTGACATCCAACTTTTGTGGAAAAGACATTGGACCCCTCCATGGAGGGGGTCGTGACCCACAGTTTGAGAACCAGTGCCCTAGTCGGAAAGCCCCTCCCATGCCTGAGTAACTGAAATTTCCTGTGGGCTGCAATGTTAATACCACCAATGGCCACATGGTGGCAGCAGAGATTTGCTCTTGGGGGAACCATCTCCAGACGCAGCGATGACCGGCTTCTAAACTGACTGCGGTTTGGCCGAATGCCGGGACTGATTAGAATGACACTGTAAAACAACAAAACGTTTTTTTACTATTATCGCCAGTGTCCACATTTATCGGTATCATCTCATCATGGGTGATATGTGAACAGTCAGCTGAGGCCTCGTACTCATGACTCCCTTGGGACACAGGTGTGTAAATGCGCGAACACACACATGGACACTTGCGTGTGCACTCACTCTGGGTCTGTTTTATGTTACCTGTACCGAAAGATACCTGGTTGGGTATCTGAATCTGGCCTTCTGTAGCATGCAGTGACACATATGGTCACCAGGGGGCACACGAGCCCTGCACTACGCCGCTCTGGGGACTCGGCAGGAGCATCCTGGTCCACCTGTACCTTGACCAGCCCCAGGGCTAGGCATGATCATATCCCCTGTGTGCCAGTCTTGATTGGCAGGGGTGGGGGTGGGGGTCCCAAAAGACCCCAGGAAGTCAATAGCACAGAAAATGCAGAGTCAAGAACACAGGGGTCTAGAGCCCGGAGGTGTGCAGACTTATAATACAGTATAGACTTATAATAAGGCAATGCCCCTACCCACCCTAAATAGGCAGGGTATTATATGATTCTGTCTAAAATTACTAGATTTAGACCGTAGATAGGACAGGCGGCCCTTCCCCCACCCCCACAAACCTTCCTTCCCCCTTCATCCCTAGGGAGAGTCTGTGTGTTGTGTGTGCAATGCTGGCCATGGCCACACAGGGGCAGCAGAGCTTGCTTTTGCGGATGTCTGCTTAGTGCCAGCACTGAGCTGCGGATCCAGGCAGGGGGAAGTGTTCTAACTATAGTGGGACCTGTGGAGGGCAGGGCAGGCTCCGCTTCTGCCAGAAAACAGGATCAGTCTGGATTGTTCTCTGGCTGAGATGGTCACTGAGCAAATCCTGTACCTTTGTTCTGAGCTGGTCAGGGCTGAAGTCTGTAGCGAGTAGCCCACTGAGAGTAGTACTTGGATGTACTTGATGGGTCAGAAACACCAAGTGAAGTGTTGAGACGAGGCATGGGGAGCCCCCTCCCCCAGCTACTTGCCCGGTTTGGGCAGCTTTGTGGGGTCTGAGGGTGGCGGGAAATGGGGCTGCCTCAGTTGCCAGCCTGGGAGGGAAGCCTGGTTTGCAGGTTACATGGACTTTCAGTAAACAGTTTGGGAGGATCAGGCTGTCACGGAGATAAGGTCGCGGGAGTCTTCAGAGCCATGCTCTGTGATCATGTTGGAGATTAGCAAGGGGACGCACTGGGCCGCCTGTCTGATCCGGACATGTTTCTGTTTGCTCTTCTTGAGAGGCAGACATGTCTACAGTCCCGAGACTCCTTCTGACAACCCTAAGGCCGCTCTCAGCCATTCCTGACTACGTCACCTCAGCAGGTCTACTTAGGAACTATGTTTTATGCTGCCTAAGTTGGAAACCTCAGCTTGTAACACAGGCACAGGCAAGCCAGCAGCTGCGTCTGTACCTTCATACGCCGTTCTACAGTGTCTTCCTCCATGGCTTTGGTGTCCCTAGCTCTGGACCGATGACTCTTCTGTAGAAAGGGTCTTATGCAGCCGCAGGGGATAAGATACCCAAGGCAAGGCTAAGGCCAAAGTGGCTCTGACACTGTCATCTGGGGACTGGACACACCCTGGGACTCTCTCCTGAAGAACCACTGGAAATGTGGGGCTTCAACCCTCCACCCTTTCTCTGGAACAAATGCGTAGCAAGAAAGGTGGAACCAAAGGGTCGCTGTCACACTTCCAATCAGATGGGCCATTTCAGCTTCTACGATGGGAGCCAGGGTGGGTGGCCAGAGCCTGTCTAGTGTCAGGGAGCCTTACCCATGTCTGGTCACCATGGAACTATGAGGACTCTAATGCCTTGATGGAAATCCCTGCACTCCAACCACTGGGACCTTGTCAAACCATCCTGACTTGTGATTCTGTGCTTCCTGAGGTGATGAGGACTCAGGACAGCTGATGTCAAACATGGACAGAGGGGCCAGGAGGGGCACAGAGCCAGAGGGTTTGCATTGTGCAGAGAGCAAACCCGAGCCAGATAAGCTGCTCCTGGCCTGCCCAGTTCACCGACATGTCCATCAGCACCCCTGATCTTCTAGGTCATGACCCCCACTGTGTGTAGCTTTTTCTTCCATCGACTGTACACGTCAACTTCCATCCAGTCCTCTAGAGGGCGCCCCTGAGCAATCCATTGACCCGCTTTCAGGACAGGACGGTGGGGCTGTTTCCTAGACCCGGGGACACCCGTCATGTGTTGTGTTAGAGTCTGACAACCTTTGCTTCTGCCAGCCCCTGTGTGTGTGTGTGTGTGTGTGTGTGTGTGTGTGTGTGTGCGCGCGCGTGTGCATGTGCAGGGGAAACTCAGGGCTTCCTGTGAGCAGCCATGTTCTAGTGCAGGAGGAAAGCATGCTCTAGCATCGAGCTGCGTCCTCAGTCCCACTTCTGCGTTAGCAAACGTTCCTCCGAGTGCACGTGTTCACCACGGTCTGTGCATCAAAGTGTTATTAGAAAATAAATTAAAAAAATTATTTTTAAAAAACAGAGGCATAATTGCAATAGTCCCAAGCCACGTGTGGAGGTTGCTGGGCGAGGGCACAGGAGTCAGAGCAGGAGTTCTGTTCTGAGGTTGGTGCCTGGACTCCTGGGGCCCGAGGGCTCTGTGAGATCAGGAGCTCCAGGAGTGCCGGCCGCCCCTTCCACCTTTTTCTGACTAGGTTCACGGGGTGTGGACGCCCGCTGGTAAGGCTCCACGGAAGCCTACGCTTGGGGCCAGGTGGAGACACACGGTTCTGTGTCAAGGGGCACAGCTGGTCTATGCTACTGAGTGGGATTCAGAGGGCAGGGCTTGGATAGCTCCCTGTGATAAGGAACGTGAGGGGTATTTTTCAGCCCCCCAGCAGATGTCTGGAGCTGGAGTCAGAGGTTGCCCAAGCAGCAGCTCTGGGCTAAGCTGGAGCCTTGCTACAACAGCCGTCCCAGGTTAAGGGGCTGCTCCCCGCGACAACTGTCTAGGGGCTTCAACCCTCCACCCTTTCTCTGGAACCAATGCATAGCAAGAAAGATGGAACCAAAGAATCGCTGTCACACTTCCAATCAGATGGGTCATTTCAGCTTCTACGATGGGAGCCAGGGTGGGTGGCCAGAGCCTGTCTAGTGTCAGGGAGCCTTACCCATGTCTGGTCACTGTGGAACTATGAGGACTCTAATGCTCTTGATGGACATCCCTGTACTTCAAGCCATCCTGACCTGTGTGTGATTCTGTGCTTACTGAGGGGCTATGAGGTCAGGGGTTTTCCTCCCATTATCATGGCTGCCCTGGGCCAAGCTGAGGACAGAGACTGTCCTTCCCAGTAGCTGATCTGGTCCAAGCTGGGGTCAGGGAACGGATGGATTTGTATCATCGACCCCCGCAGCCCTTATCCGCAGGAGAGGGTTACCAGGGCAGGCAGTGGCATGAGCTATAGTTGGTGCAGATTTTCCAGGGTCTTATCCCAAGAGCACGTGTGTAGTGACGTATGGGACCACCCAGGGAGTCATGCTTAGAGTGGAAAGAGGCCATAGCGGATCAGCATACAGGGAGAGGTAGGGAGTTATGAGAGTCAGAGGGGTTCAGGCTCAGGACTATGGGTACCCACCACTAAATCGGGCAGAGTGGGGCTTCAGCCAGGACTGCAGGCCTGTTCACAGGGTGTGAGCATTTGTTAGTGTGTGTGTGTGTGTGTGTGTGTGAGTGTATGTGTGAGTGTGTGTGTATGTGTGTGTATGTGTGTGTGAGTGTGTGTGTGTGTGTGAGTGTATGTGTGAGTGTGTGTGAGTGTGTGTGTGTGTGTGTGTGTGTGTGTGTGTGTGTGTGTGTGAGCACCTTGGCTACCATTGCTTATGGCTCCCTAGCACATGGGCTATGTCTGTGTTCTGTATGACTGGCATGGGCTCAGGTGCCGCCAGAGCTGTGTCTGGGGTGGCACAATACAGAGCTGTGTGTGTCTGGTGTGGTCTTTGGTGGTAGTGCCTCTGTCTGGGTGCTTATCCCTAAAGAGTGGGGTCTCCGTGTTTCTAGAGGGAAGCTCACACTCAGAGGAATGTTCAAGGACAGGCCCAAGAGTCCTCACAAAACCCGTGTGCAGACTCCAGTCCCATCCCACATGTGTGTGGCCTGAGAGTTTGTGTGGGGCTGGGTGTGCTTCCAGCTCTTTGGGAGTGAGTCTCTGGGACGTGTGTGGGTGTGCAGTGTCAGTGGTGGCTAAGCATGTGCCTCACAGAGTGTGGGTGCCAATGTAAACTTGTATGTGCGAGTCTATGTGACTTGTGAGCACACCTGTGTGTGAATACCAGCATGTGTCCTGTGACACGTATGTCTGCACTTGTGTGCCTGTTACGTTTGTCTGCATGACTGTGCTGTGTTTATCTATGTGTGTGTCCTTTGAGACTGGAATGCCTGAGTGTGCTTTTGTTTCTGGGTGTCTCTGTGTCTGGTTTTGTGTGTGTGTCTGTGTGTCTGTATGTCTCTGTGTCTGTTGTGTGTTTTTATATCTCTCCATGTCTGGTGGGTCAACATGTATGTCTTTATGTATGTGTGCTTGCACGTCTTTATGTGCCTCCATGTGTGTGTCTGTTTGTGTGCGTGTCTCATACATCTGTGCATCTGTGAGCCTCCCTGTAAATTTTCTTTGTGTATACGTGATTGTGTGCTCTGTGTGGGTCTGTGCATTTGTAAGGTGCTGCGTACGTTTGTCTGCATAGATCTGTATTTTTGTGTGTGTGTTTGGTCTACAAGTCTTCTCTGCATACCTGTGTGTCTGTGCATCTGGGTATGTTTGTGTGTCCACCTTAGTGTGCGAGTAGAAGACACTGTGTGTGGGAAGGGTCATCACTGACCCTGTCACATGGCTGACTTTTAGGTGCTCACGGGGGCCCTGCATCAAACCACGCTTGGACTTAGGTGGGCAGGTGGATGCAGGCACTGAGTCCTCTGGGCACGCGGGCTGGGTTGGCCATCAGATTCTGTCCAGGATACCCACAGGGTGTATCTCAGACACAGACACCGTGGAGGGCCTCTCATCCACATCACCCTGCCCGTGTGCTGTCTTGGCTGGTGGGGGAGGGCCTGATGTAACCCCTACGAGCAGAGTAGGGGCTTCTGTGGCCCCCATATATGTGGGCTGAGATCGCACGGATCTGTAGGGGAAGTATTGTGGATCCTGAGGCTGGGGGATTGCTTCTTTGGGTGTATTTCACAGGTATCCATGTTGGCCAGGTCTGAGCTCCAGAGCAACAACATGGATCATAGGAGGTGAACTGTGAGGCACAGAGGGGGCACCTGTAGGTGTCTGGCCTTCCTGCCCATGGCTCTGCGATCCACCCAGGCAGGTCTCCTGCACGAGGCCACCAGGAAGTCCTCTGTGACTTGTCCTTAGGGTCTGGTCATTGAAAATGATCCATGGCCTAAGCCCGGCCATTTTTTGGGGGGTGGGGAGGTTGGCAGAATAGGAGTGACTAACCAGGAAGTCTCTGGGCTCACTGATCCAGGGCCACCCCCCCCACCTCCCGCCACAATGCAAATCTCCCATGGTTCTGGGTCCCTGAGTCCCATGGGGGAAACGGGACTTTCCACTCAGACCCCACCTGCTCTGTGGTTCCCGTTCTCAGCATTTTTAGAAATCTTTGCAAATTGTGTTTGTGCAGCATGTGGGGTGTGGGGTAGGGCTGTGGCCCACAGTACAGGATCTTGCTGAGACTAAACTGGGTGGGGGTGGGGTGGGAACAGTGAGGGTCTTTCTGTCAGGTTCAGCTCATGGCTGCCGTACTGGTCAGTAAATGGATGTGTCTACCCTTGGCTGGAAGGTTCTGGCAACCCTGATGCTTGGCTTTAGTGTGACCCAGGCTTGATGTGTTGCCCATATCGGGGCCAATCCTAGGTGGCAGACCCCAGCCTACTGAAGACTTCCAATGTTCACACACACACACACACACACACACACACACACACACCCCTCACTTTGTCTGAGTGTTCTTGTGCTGACCGAGGCTGACCCTCATTGTCTACCACCATCTATGACCTAATGCCTTTCCCACCAATGCCTTCTCTATATGTGCATGTGTGTGCATGTGTGTGTGTGTGCATGTGTGTGCATGTGTGTGCATGTGTGTGCATGTGTGTGTGCATGTGTGTGCATGGATGTGCAGAGGCTGGTATGAGTTTCACATATGAATCTGAGTAGCTGGACTCACGGTGAACAGTGAGTCTGCAGAAAGTTCATGGTTGTGCACAGTGTGCTAGTGTAAGAGTGTGCATATCCAGCTAACCAACAGACTGAACACAAGGACCCCAGTGAAGGAGCTAGAGAAAGGACCGAAGGAGCAGAAAGGTTTGCACCCTCATAGGAAGAACAACATCATCACCAGCCAAGGCACTGAGGAGGAGAGGGTGACTGGGAGAGGGAGCACCTCTCCCGATTCCAGCATGGAATCAAGTTGAGGGGGAGGAGGGAGGGGAGTGAGAGGGTAGTATAACATTTGAAACGTAAATACAGAGAATATCCAATAAAATTAAAAGAAAAGAATATCCAATAAAAATTTTAATTTAAAAATAAAAGAACCGAAGGTCAGCATTCAGGACAAGGTCACAGTGAGGAGGGTCAGGAGACAGTGGTTTGAACCCGGGCACACTGCCCAGGTCATAGTTCAAAGGTGAGAGCCAGGGACCAGAGGTCAGAACCAGGGCCCAGTGACCCCAAGCAAAACCAGTGACTAAGACCAACTAGAACAGAACTATCCAGGCATAATGGCGCAGGCCTTTAATCTCAGAACTCGGGAGTTAGGGCCAGGGGGATCTCTGAGCTCAAGGCCAGCCTGCTCTACACAGTGAGTTCTGACAGCCGGGACGACACAGAGAAACCCTGTCTGGAAAAGACGAGAAACCGTGGACTCAGTGATTAGTGGCAGTTCTTGGTGACTAAGACTATGGCCAAGAGGGCTGGTCAGCAGGACTCTGGTTAGAATCAGGACGTGGTGGTGACAGCCTGTTTCAGGGGTCAGAACCAGGTCCAAGGGCGACGGCCATGGCCGAACAGTGTCTCTCCATGAGTACTAGCCAGGCCCAGCCGTGTCTAGTGTGTCAGATCAGACAAGTGTGGTGGTGTGACCAAACATCTCCTTAGTATCTGTGTGACCCCACCACTGCCTTCCCTGCCTCCGTCCACTCAGAAATCTGTCTCTCTCACTGTCTTTCGTGCTATCCTGTGCCCTGCCCCGTGGTTATCTCTTCCAATGTCTCTGTCTCCTGTCTCCGCGTCCTTTTCTATCTCTGTGTCCCCTCACCCCACATCTGTCTCTCCCAGTGTCTATCTCTCGATAGTCTCTGTGTTTCTCTGTGCTTTGTGTTCCCTGGTCCTCCTTTTGAGAGGGGGATGGTAAGGAGAGGATTATGGGGCAGTGTGTGTGTGTGTGTGTGTGTGTGTGTGTCTATGTGAGTGTCTGTATGGGTGAGTGTGTGTGTGTCTGTGTGGGTAGCAGTGTGTATGTGTGAGTTTATATATGTATGTATTGTGAGCATGTGTGTGTCTGTGTAAGTGTTGGTGTTTCTGTGTGTCTATGGAAGTGGCAGTGTATCTGTGTGAGTGTGTGTGTGTGTGTTTCTGTGTCTGTGGAGGTGGCAGTGTGTGTGTGTGTGTGTCTGTAGGGTGCAGGTCGACAGATGTGGCCCTTAAGGCCCCTGTGCCCCAGTCTCTGCAACTTTCCATGCTCCTGTCACCAGCACTTCCTTGACTCCATGTCCTTGTCTTGTTTCTGAGCCTGATTCTCCCTCAGGGTAGTGAGGGGCAGCGCCTCTGCCTTCCACCAGTTTCCCCTTCAAGAGCACAGCCCAGGCCCACAAGACTCGGGACTGCTGGACTCCTGCCACCCTGCATCTGTGTCTGCCCAGTCACTGCAGAGCTCAGCAAACCTATCCATACCAGAAAACACACACACACACACACACACACACACACACACACACACAAACAAACACACACACAAACACACACACATACAAAAACACACACACAAACACACACACACATACAAAAACACACATACACAAACACACACACACAAACACACACATACACACAAACACACACACACAAACACACACACACACACAAACACACACACAAACACACACACATACAAAAACACACATACACAAACACACACACACAAACACACACATACACACAAACACACACACAAACACACTCACATACACAAACACACACACATACAAAAACACACATACACAAACACACACACAAGCACACACACAAACACACACACATACACAAACACACACACATACAAAAACACACATACACAAACACACACACAAGCACACACACAAACACACGCACACAAACACACACACACAAACACACACAAAAAATGAACACACACAAACACACACAAACACACACACTGATGGACAGGTAGACAGACATATACACACACTACCAGGAACACACAACACACTAAACGCAGTCACAGAGATAAACATGAACAACTGGCAAATACGTAGATATACAGACATGTAAACTAAACATACTCAGATACACTGACACACAAGGACTCAGGTACATATTGTGTTGATATGCTCAAACACACGTGTCTATACACAGAGATGAACATACTCAAACACACATTACTTGTGCACACATTCAGACACCTCAAACACAGTCATACCAATGTGCACACACAAGAAATCAGACACACTTGGACACATAGATTCGTGTGTGTGACAGGAACACAGACACACTCCCAATTCCACTTCTCTAACATGCACCCTTCCAGCTGTGACTTCTGCCTTGTCCTTCTCTCAAGGCCAGACCACACTGTCCAGTCCACAGCACACGCCCTAGCAGCCATGTCAGGCAGCCAAGAGGATGGACAGAGACCTTGCTCTTGGAGTGGGAATGTGAGAACTTTCCGGGAGCCCCACACACCCACACAGTACTGCACACCTCTACAAAGCTATGCACATTCTTTTTTAAATTAAATATTCTCTGCATTTACATTTCAGATGTTATCTGCTTCCCCCAATCTCATCCCCTCCCCCTCCCATTGCCTCCATGAAGTTGCCCCCTCCCCCACCGCAGTGCCTTGGCTTCCCCTACACTGGGAAAACTGGACCAAAGGCCTCTCCTCCCACTGATGTCAGACAATGCTGTCCTCTGCTGCATATGCACCTGGGGCCATGGGTCTCTCCATGCGAACCCATTGAGTGGTGTTTTAGTCCCTGGGAGCTGTGGTGGGTTTGGTTAGATGATAATTTTGTTCTTCCCATGGGGTTGCAGATCCTTTCAGCTCCTTCAGTCCTTTCTCTAGCTCCTTCATTGGGGTCCTCGTGTTCAGTCTGATGTTTAGCTGCAAGCATCCTCATCTGTATTTCTATGACTCTGGTAGAGCTCTGAGGAGGCATCCATGTCTGGTTCCTGCCAGTAAACACTTCTTGGCACCAGCAATAGTGCTTGGGTTTGGTGGCTGCATATGTGGTGGTTCTCCATTGGATATTTTTATTTTTTTATTTCTTTACTTTACATCCCAACCATCGACCCTTGGTTTTTCTTTTCATTTTAAATATTTTATTTATTTTTTTTTTGAAAAATTTCTACACATATGCAACGTTTTTCCATTAATTAATTTATTTCTTCACTTTATGTTCTGGTCATTGCCTCCCCTTCCCGCCCCTCAACCCCACTTCCTTCTCCCCATTCCTCTCTCCCTTTCTCTGAGAGTGCAGAGATTCCGTGTTACTTCCCTCCCCTGGCACACCACAGTGGGCTGTCCCTAAAGCTGTTGCCTGTCTGTGGAATCCAACCCTGTGGGTTGCTTTGTCCAGCCTCAGTGGAAGAGGATGCACCTCACTTGTAGAGATCCTTGGTTCATATCACTGAATCCTGGTCCTGTCCTAATGACTGAGCCCTGGTGCTGATCGCTGGGCTCTAGTTGTGATGACTGAGGCCTGGTCTTCATCACTGAACCTTACTCTTGATCAAGCTCTACTCCTGATCACTGAACACGAGTGATAGCCACTGACTTCTAGTCTTCAGAAATGTGTCTGGGTCCCCATTGCTGGTTCTGGTCACTGATCCCTAGTCTTTATCACCAAATCTTCATCCTTGTCACTGAACTTCTGCTCTGAGCAGTGTGCTTCATTTCCGATTGTCAGGCCCTGGCTCTGACCACAGAGTCCTGGTTGTGTTTTGCGCATGGACAATGACTGTGAGCCCATGACCTCATGACTGAGTCCTGATCCTGACTGAGGCCTGATCTTGATCTGTGTCCTGCCTGGTCTTAATTACTGAATTTATCTCTTGATCCTTGAATCCTGGGCTCATCACTTACAACTCAACACCGAGTTCTGGTTTAGAGCAGTGTGTTTGGGCTCTGATAAACAGACACAGATTCCAATGTATGATTTCTGGTCTGGGTAACTAGGATTTGGTTACCCAATCACTGAGCACTGGTCATAGACATGTGGTTTGGGTTCTAATAACTGGGTCCATTATTGATCAATGGGCCCCAACTTAGTCACTTGGTCATGATCCTCAACATTGACTTCTAAGTCTGAACTCTAGCTCCAAAGTCTGCTAATCAACACTGGTCCTGGACCTTGGTCCTCATCTCACTTCCATTGTCTGGTTTTTACAAGGACTCCCTTTGTTATTCCAGCCTCATTCTCACTAGGAAGATCAGTACAGGGGATTCCCACAGAAGACTCCAGAATCCCACACCACTGTTCACACACTGGGCTGCAGCTGGGACACTGACCGAGTTGCTCATCAGTCTTTCCCAGGCTCAGAGGCACTGAATGGAGACAAGGGAGGCCCAGGCCCTGTGAGCTAGACCCTCAGACCTGGGGTCTACAAATGTGAGGTCTGCATTGTGAGGAAGGATTGCAGGGAAGGTGGGGGCAGGGCAGAGATGCTCATGTTTGTAGATATTATTTTTCTCTCTTCTGGAGCCTCCTTTGTCTATCACCTGGGATCTGGATATCTGGGGTCAACACTGTGAAGATGTCAACAGGTGTGGGGGTAGGGCAGGGATGGTCACAGTAACCACTTGTTTTTCTTTCTTTTGAAGTCTCTGTTGTTTATCACCTGCTGAAACACTCAAAATAGCTCTGAGCTGAGGGCAGCTGAGTCATCCTAAGCCTATCACAGCCCAGGTGCCCCAGACCAGAGCTACTGTTCTGAGAATCACACCACAGTGGGCCAGGCCAGGTGGTCCTGGTACCTGAATGAGGGGTTGGAGCCAGGGGAGCCCTGGCAGGGACTGAGGAGACCCCAACCCCCATCACTCAAGGCCAACCACGACCATCTACAGTCATACCTTAGTGAGGCCATGTTCTGTCCCAATGATAACAAGTCCAAGTAAGATTGAGTATGGTCTTTCCAGGGTCATCCAATGTCAATGAGTATCAGCCAAGGACAGCCAAGATCAGCCTGAGGTCAGCCATCAGCACTGAAGGACACAGCTCTTCAGGCAGACAACTAGAATAGTCAGCTCAACCAGGCTCTGC
This sequence comes from Micromys minutus, assembly GCF_963924665.1. Lineage (NCBI taxonomy): Eukaryota > Metazoa > Chordata > Mammalia > Rodentia > Muridae > Micromys > Micromys minutus. The sequence goes on from NC_137969.1 coordinate 254,666,549, forward strand.
TGAAGCAGAATGGAGAGTTTATTCCCGCCGGATGGGGCTCCACAGACAGGCAGATCCCCCACTGCACATGCCTTGTCCCAGTGTCCCTCAGATCACAGGTGGTTCTAGACTATGGAGGGCAGTCCTTTGGACTCATGGTGTATGGTCTCATAGCTGATAGAAGAAAGATTGAGACAGGCCCAGAGAGGGACACACATCAAAGAGGTGTCACAGAGTTTCTGAGAAATAGAGACATAGACAGAGAGACAGAAAGACAGACAGACAGAGAGAGAGAGAGAGAGAGAGAGAGAGAGAGAGAGAGAGAGAGAGAATGTGATAGTGTCATTAAAAGAGATAGGCAGTCACTTGGAGAAATAACATAAGGAACACAGATTCTGAGAGACAGAGAGAAAGAGTCAAACAACACAGAGACAGCACAAAGAATAAAGGACCATGGAAGTATTGAGAGACAGAGATGAGATGAGGGAGACTCAGAGACATTAGACAATCAGAAAGACAGAGATCCAGAGAGACAGAGAAGACTGAGAAAAAGAGAGATAATGGAAGAGACAGAGACAGCAAGAGACACAGGCAGATAGGCACTGAGAATCACAGATGGGAACAGTGAGGCAAGGAATGAGGGACGGGGGACCAGGACACTTAAAGATTCTGAGAAGATACCTATGTGTGGGAACGTGGGAACACACAGACACAGACATTGGGAGAGATAAAAACAGAAAGATATGCAGAGGGACAGAAATGAGAACCAGGGGACACAGAGGCAGAGACAGATAGACAGAGATGTACACATAGGAATGAGGAGAGACCACAGGAAAGACAGACACAGACACAGGAGAAAAAAGAGGCATGGAGAGGGAGAGACAGAGAGACAAAAGCAGACAACAGAGACAGGCAAAAAAAAGAGAGAAGCAAGAAAACAGACAGAAGACAGAGTTACTCCATGGGCCCACCGAGAACTCAAATGAAGGCTGTGCCACACACACACACACACACACACTCAGATGAAAGCCGTGCAGCAGAAGAGAGCCATGTGTGAACACTCCTCAGACAGGTAGCCACAGCATTCACACCCAGTTCCATGCCCATATACCGCTCCCACAGCACCTGCCTCCCTGTTCCAAACCTCAAACACATCTACCCTCTCCCTCTCCTCCAGACCTTTGTTCTCAGAGTGGCACACTCAGGGTAGCTCTGCCTGGACACTTCCCCTGGGACCTAGTGGACAACAGGAGCCTCTGGTCCACGGTTCCACATCTTGCTGGCTCTGCAAACAATGTGATGTCTCAGAAAAAGTCGTCTGGGATCAGGGTCTGGTACAGTCTGTACTTTGTGCAGGCTTCATGTAAAACCCAAGTGTGTGAAGTGCAGGAGACAGTGGGCAGAGCTGAGAGAGCGCTGGCCAGTTTTGTTCAGTGATGGCTGCTCCAGGCTACTGAACGTCCAGGTCCGCTGTCTACACTCCTCAGAGCTGTTTGAACACAACCAACCCTCTACCTGATTCTTTGCAATTGCCCACAGCAGGGCATGCCTCTGGTCATCAGGGACTCACACAGAGCCACACCAGACCATAGACCCGGGAAGTGCACAGGGAAGACATGGACAAGAGGGCCGCATCCCTGTACCCAGGCCCCAGCAGAGCCAATGAGCAACACATGCAGAGTGATGTGGCCGCAGGAGACTGATGGGCACCAGGAGGTCACAGAGCTAGAGGCCCGGAGGCTAGGGTCTGTGGGAAGGTTACCGCTTATGTTCCTCCCTTCCATGTCCAGGAGCAGATGGCTAGGCAGGGGCACAGGACAGGGCAAGTCAGGGAGACAGGGTAATAAAGGAGCCTTTGGGACCACATGGTGGGAACTAGGCCATGTTCTAACTGAGCCTGTATATGTGGCATCTGCCTCATTGATTTACCCAAAAGCCAGGCAGAAAAAATGACTAAGTAGGGCTGAGTGGACCATAGGGTCTGAGAATGAGGAGGCAGCCATGATGGATTAGTCAAGGAATTTGGACCTGTACTTCATGGACACTGAACTAAGAACCAGGCCTGGCTCTCACCTACCCTCAGGACGTGTCCCACATGTGGCTGTAGGTCCTCAGCACATCAGGCTCTGGGCCTCTCACACTAGAAAATTTATCTGAAAGGCTGATGTTCTGTGGGGGCTCAAGACTGGGGCCTAGGACTCAGGATGGCAGAGGGTGTCCAGGGTGTCGAGTGCTCAGAGTACAGTGGGGACAGGCTGTGCAGTGTTCTTCCATGATAGAACAGGCTGAAGGAGAAACTTAGTTCCATGCACAGGCTCACCACACACCAGGCTGTGGCTGAGAGCACTGACTGTGCTGTCCTCAGCAGCTGGCACAGAGTATCCCGTGCTGGGAACACTAGTCACAGAGACAGGGTTCCTGCTGGGATAGGTGGGGTCTTCTCTGCTCCCAAAAGAAGTGGATCTTCATCAATAAGGTCTCACCATCTAGTCACGGTGGAAGCCCAGAAAAAAGACAATGAATAGACTGTGTGATTTGCGTTTCTCTGGTGTCCTTCTGAGTAATAACATGTAGTCATCAAAGTTGTATTTAATAATTTATGTCTCTCTCTTATTTTTGAGACAGGGTCTTGCTATGTAATCCTGGGTATCTTGGAACTTCCTGTGTAGATCAGATTGGCTTAAACATAAAAGATGCTCTTGTTTCTGCCTTTTAAGTGCTGGGATTAGAATAGTCAGCTCAAACAGGCTCTGCTGATGCAGAATGGAGAGTGTGTTTCCACCAGATGGGGCTCCACAGACAGGCAGGACCTCCACTGCACATGCCTTGTCCCAGTGTCCCTCAGATCACAGGTGGTTCTAGACTACTGGAACAGTCTTCTGGATTCTTGTTAAGCATGCAGAGGGCTAACAGGATAACAAGAAATTTCATGCAGAAAACAGAAGTATCTGCAGAGCAGAAGAGAACATAATAGAAAGTTGAGGTCACAGTAGAGTCTTTGTAGAGTCAAGCTGTGAGATCAGACAGGAACTGGGTTTTAACTCAGGGTTGAGTCAAGTACTAAGGAAACCTTTAGGATGCTGAAGATCAGATGGACAGTGGACATGATGAGGTCCAGACAGACTAGTAAGGGCACAGTCAGAGGTAACACAATGTCCCTTGTAAACAGTGGGTAGTCAGCAAGAGAAGGCTCTGGAACACCCAGGATTCCTTTCCTCTGGATCTCCTGATGTGTAACCAGGTGATCAAATGACAGTTCAGTGGAGTCATTGCCATCACAGTGTTAGGTGTCCTCCTCTTCATGGGTTCCGGTGAGGATATGGCACCTTTCTCTAGTAGGATGCAAACAACAAGTTCTCAGGCCTGGTTTCCGGGTATAATTTTAATGATCCATGTGTTGCTATAGCCTTAATTACCTTTAACAAATGTTTGAGGTGACACCATATTGAGGGATAAGCTATTTATGAAGGTGTACCATTGGAAGGTGCTGTGCAGGTGATGTTTACATATCCCCCCAGGTACCGGTTGTTCCCAATCTTCCAAATGGAGCCAAAGGCCACTGGAAAAGCTGAAATCTCTCAGGACAAGATACAATCTAAGGAAAAAACAACATTACTTTACACAGCACAGGGTAATTTAAAACATGGTACAGCTTGAACTTAACACACATACACACAAAAAAACCAAAAATGTAAGATTAAGAAGGGATCGGGGACACAGAAGTACAGAGTGAATGAGACAGTACAGGGAAGGAGAGATGAGAGGTGACCACAGGAAAGAGAGACACAAAGACAGGAGAGAAAAGAGACAGGGACAGAAAGACACATGCAAGCAAGAGAGACAGACAAAAGAAAGAAAAGGTGAGAAAGACAGACAGACAAAGGTGCAGCAATGTGGCCCAGCTGGTGTTAAAATGAAGACCCTGGCTCACACTCTCAGATGAAAGCACTGTACCTACAAACACTAGGCCACAGCGCTCACAACCAGATCCAGGGCACACACAGCACCTGCCTGCCTGTCTGCACCTCAAACCCATCGCCCATTGCCTCTCCTCTAGGCCCTTTGTCCTGGGGGAGACATGCTGAGGGTGACTCAGTCTGGACACTTATTGAGACCTAGTGACCAGCCTGAGGCTCTGAGTCTGGGCTGCTGTCACTTTCTGGCTCTGTATTCCATGTTATGCTTCAGAGGGGATGATCTGAATTCAGAGAACATGGTCTGTGGTCAAGATGTACCGAGGAAGAGGACCCTCTCAGGATTGGTCCAAATAAGGCCCAAACACAGAGGGAAGAAGATGGGGGAGAACAGATGTTAGCTGAGAGAACTCTGGCCAGAGCTCAGGGACATGGCTGAGGGACATCACATCTGCCAGGCCTGTCCTTTCATCTCAACTTACTGTCCCATGTAAATGCCCTGGTCTCTACTTTGTTGCTGGTGACAACATCTACCAGCACAAGTCTAAGAACCGCGGTAAGACACAAACCAGTACGATTACAGTCTCCATCCATAAGAAAGAGGAGAAAGGCAGAAGGGACATGTCTCTGGGCACATGAGATTCCAACACCCAGGAACAGCTCATTCAGCCGGCGACAGTGTGTACCCTTGGCACACAAAAAGAAAACAGAGCCACAGGTCTAAAGGCGTAAAGTCTGTGGAAAGCTGTATCACTTGAGATCCTCATGCCCTGGTCTAAAAGCAGAGACTAGGGAGGGACACAGAACAGGGTAAGGCAGGGACATGGAGTCATGAAGGAGCCTTTGGTACCATGTGATGAGAGTCTAGGCTGTGCTCTGACTGAGCCTGAGGTTGTGGCCCCTTCTTATGGGGAAGACACCCGGAGGTCAGACAGAGAAAAAAATGATCAGGGCTGAGGGGACAGCAGGGCTGAATGTGGAGGTGGCTACGGCCCATTTGTCAAGGAATTTGGACCTGTACTTCATGGACACTGATCTAAGAACCAGGCCTGGCTCTCACCTACCCTCAGGACATTTCCAACATGTGGCTGTAGGTCCTCAGCACATCAGGCTCTGGGCCTCTCACACTGATAAATTTATCTAAAAGGCTGATGTTCTGTGGGGGATCAGGACTGGGGCCTAGGATGGTAGAGGGTGTCCAGGGTGTCGAGTGCTCAGAGTACAGTGGGGACAGGCTGTGCAGTGTTCCTCCATGATGGGACAGGCTGAGAGAGGAACTGAGGTTCATGCACAGGCTCACCACACACCAGGCTGTGGCTGAGAGCACTGAGTGTACTGTCCTCAGCAGCTGGCACAGAGCATCCCGTGCTGGGAACACTAGTCACAGAGACAGTTCCTGCTGGGATAGGTGGGGTTTTATCTTCTCTGCACCTAAAAGAAGTGCCTCTTTCTCAACAAGGTCTCACCATCTAGTCACAGTGGACACCCAGAAAAAAGACAATGAATAGACTGTGTGTTTTGTGTCCTGGAGTCCTCCTGACTAATAACTTACAGTCTTGTTCTTTTAAAAATTATGTGTCTCTTTTTTTTGAGAAATGGTCTTTCTATGTCATCCTGGGTTTCCTGGAACTCTCAGTGTAGAGCAGGCTGTCTTCAAACTTAGGAGATTCTCCTGTCTCTGTCTTCTAAGTGCTGGGATTAAAGCTCGTTCTAACACAGTCCACCTAATTCATTTCTTCTGAGAGCAGCATTGTTCACCCATGCTTGTACTGATCTCAAAGTCCCCTATAAATATGTTAGCCTACAAAGTAGTGGGTTTCCATCAGGTTTAGTCATGTATCCAAACTCAACTTTTAACTTATCCTTTCCTGAGTCCTCCGATCCCCTTTCCCACTTAAATCTGAAATCCCTCCCTCTGTGTTCAAGCTGCCTGTATTCTACATCCCCCTCTAATTATTTTTCTTCTGTGGAGGTTTGTAGGTTTGAATGCAGGAGCCTTCACTTTAGTTAAGCCTCCCCCACCCCAGCATTTCCCCCCACACCTCCTCATGCTTCACTTAGCCCATGTCCCCTCTTGTGTGTGGTGTTTCCTTTAGTCTGAGGTATTACTCCCAGTGTCATCCTGGAGCTGCCGACTGCCACACACACCTCTCATCTCCTTTCCTGGTGAAAGCTTTTATTCCTCTTTGAATTTTAATAGTTTTCTGGGTGTAATACCCTAGGTTGAGAGTTGTGGTCTTTTACAACTTGGAATATGTGTTACCAGGTATCTGGTTTTAAATGTTTTTACTGTGGGGCTGCAGAGATGGCTCAGTAGTTAAGAACACATGTTGTTCCTGCAGAGGACTGAGGTTTGAGTCCTAGTACCTCCATGACAGCTGAGAACCATCTGTAACTCAGTCCCACAGGACTTGATGCCCTTTTCTGGAGGTCAAGTAGCTCAGTAGGGCCCTTGGTTGCAGAATGGGGACATGGTGACAGCAGGTCCTCAGTGCTCCTGCCGTCTTCCGTGTTTGCCAGATCACAGCTGGTCACAGACTAAGAAGGACAGTAGTCTGGACACAGTAGATTCCGGTCTCATAGCTGATGACACTCAGGTTCACTGGAGGCAGATTGAATGTGCCCAGAAAGTCACACTCATGAAGAGGGGACACTAGATTCGAGAATAACCAAGAGGCTAAGGGTATGTGGAGATACTGGAAAGACAGAGACACTGAGAAAGCCAGCAACACAGAACACTGAAAGAAATAGGCAGACATTTCAAACTCGGCACTTACAGACGCAGAGATGAGACAACGGGACAGAGAGACACATAATACAGGCAGAGACACACACTGATAGAGACACGAGGAGGGGGGACCATGGAAGTTTTGAGAGCAATGGGTAGGAGGCAAGGGAGACACAGAAAGACAGAGACCTCATTTAGATGCAAATACTGAGAAACAGAGACACCAAAAGAATTAAGAGCAATAGGTGCTTCCCAGAGAATCCAGATCCAACTCCAGAACCCACGTGGAAGGGTGAACTGTAACTCCAGTTCCAGGGTAGCCTAGGGTACAGCCTTCATTCATGTGGAGCATAAAAGGTGTTTCTCTCTCTCTTTCCTCCCCCTCTTTCATACACAAACACACACAGACATACAAACACACAGAGGCACACAGACACACACACAGACACACAGACATACACAAACACACAGACACACAAACACACACAGATACACCACACACACACACACACACACACACACACACACACACACACACACACACACATTCTCTCTCCCTCTCTCTCTCTCTCTCTAATGAAGGCTGTGTCACACACACAACCTCAGATGAAAACCATGCACTCACAGAGCCATGTGTGAACACTCCTCGGGCTCAGAACAACAGCACTCACACCCAGGTCTACAAACTCACACACACAACACACACACACACACACACACACACACACACACACACACACACACACATACAGAGCACCTGCCTCCCTGTTCCAAACCTCAAACACATCTACCCTCTCCCTCTCCTCCAGGCCTTTCTTTTCAGGGTGGCACACTCAGGGTAGCTCTGCCTGGACACTTCCCCTGGGACCTAGTGGACAACAGGAGCCTCTGGTCCACGGTTCCACTTCTTGCTGGCTCTGCAAACAATGTGATGTCTCAGAAAAAGATGTCTGGGATCAGGGTCTGGTACAGTCTGTACTTTGTGCAGGCTTCATGTAAAACCCAAGTGTGTGAAGTGCAGGAGACAGTGGGCAGAGCTGAGAGAGCGCTGGCCAGTTTTGTTCAGTGATGGCTGCTCCAGGCTACTGAACGTCCAGGTCCGCTGTCTACACTCCTCAGAGCTGTTTGAACACAACCAACCCTCTACCTGATTCTTTGCAATTGCCCACAGCAGGGCATGCCTCTGGTCATCAGGGACTCACACAGAGCCACACCAGACCATAGACCCGGGAAGTGCACAGGGAAGACATGGACAAGAGGGCCGCAGACCTGCAGCACTGGTACCCAGGCCCCAGCAGAGCCAATGAGCAACACATGCAGAGTGATGTGGCCGCAGGAGACTGATGGGCACCAGGAGGTCACAGAGCTAGAGGCCCGGAGGCTAGGGTCTGTGGGAAGGTTACCACTTATGTTCCTCCCTTCCATGTCGAGGAGCAGATGGCTAGGCAGGGGCACAGGACAGGGCAAGTCAGGGAGACAGGGAAATAAAGGAGCCTTTGGGACCACATGGTGGGAACTAGGCCAAGTTCTGATTCAAGCTGTATATGTGGTAACTGCCTCATTGGATTACCCAAAAGCCAGGCAGAAAAAATGACTAAGTAGGGCTGAGTGGACCATAGGGTCTGAGAATGAGGAGGCAGCCATGATGGATTAGTCAAGGAATTTGGACCTGTAATTCATGGACACTGATCTAAGACCCAGGCCTGGCTCTCACCTACCCTCAGGACGTGTCCCACATGTGGCTGTAGGTCCTCAGCACATCAGGCTCTGGGCCTCTCACACTAGAAAATTTATCTGAAAGGCTGATGTTCTGTGGGGGCTCAGGACTGGGGCCTAGGACTCAGGGTGGCAGAGGGTGTCCAGGGTGTCGAGTGCTCAGAGTACAGTGGGGACAGGCTGTGCAGTGTTCCTCCATGATGGGACAGGCTGAGAGAGGAACTGAGGTTCATGCACAGGCTCACCACACACCAGGCTGTGGCTGAGAGCACTGACTGTGCTGTCCTCAGCAGCTGGCACAGAGCATCCCATGCTGGGAACACTAGTCACAGAGACAGGGTTCCTGCTGTGATAGGTGGGGTTTTCTATTCTCTGCACCCAAAAGAAGTGGATCTTCATCAATAAGGTCTCACCATCTAGTCACGGTGGAAGCCCAGAAAAAAGACAATGAATAGACTGTGTGATTTGGGTTTCTCTGGTGTTTTTCTGAGTAATAACATGTAGGCATCAAAGTTGTATTTAATAACTTATGTCTTTCTCTTTTTGAGACATGGTCTTGCTATGTAATCTAGGGTATCTTGGAACTTCCTGTGTAGATCAGATTGGCTTCAACATAAAAGATGCTCTTGTTTCTGCCTCCTAAGTGCTGGGATTAGAATAGTCAGCTCAACCAGGCTCTGCTGATGCAGAATGGAGAGTGTGTTTCCACCAGATGGGACTCCACAGACAGGCAGGTCCCCCACTGCACATGCCTTGTCCCAGTGTCCCTCAGATCACAGGTGGTTCTAGACTACTGGAACAGTCTTCTGGATTCTTGTTAAGCATGTAGAGGGCTAACAGGATAACAAGAAATTTTATGCAGAAAACAGAAGTATCTGCAGAGCAGAAGAGAACATAATAGAAAGTTGAGGCCCCAGTAGAGTCTCTGTAGAGTCAAACTGTGAGATCAGACAGGAACTGGGTTTTAACTCAGAGTTGAGTCAAGTACAAAGGAAATCTTTAGGATGCTGAAGATCAGATGGACAGTGGACACGATGAGGTCCAGACAGACTAATAAGGGCACAGTCAGAGGTAACATAATAACCCATGTCAACAGTGGGTAGTCAGCCAGAGAAGGCTCTAGAACACTCAGGATTCCTTGCCTCTGGATCTCTTGATGTGTAACCAAGAGATCAAATGACAGTTCAGTGGAGTCATTGCCATCACAGAGTTAGGTGTCCTCCTCTTCATGGGTTCCAGTGAGGATGTGGCACCTTTCTCTAGAAGGATGCAAACAACAAGTTCTCAGGCCTTGTTTCCTGGTATAATTTTAATGATCCATGTGTTGCTATAGCCTTAATTATCTTTAATAAATGTTTAAGGTTACACCATATTTAGGGATAAGCTATTTATGAAGCTGTGCTATTGGAAGGTGCTGTGCAGGTGATGTTTACATATTCCCCAAGGTACCAGTCATCCCCAATCTTCCAAACAGAGCCAAAGGCCACTGGAAAAGGTGAAATCTCTCAGGACAAGATACAATCTAAGGAAAAAACAACATTACTTTACACAGCACAGGGTAATTTAAAACATGGTACAGCTTGAACTTAACACACATACACACAAAAAAACCAAAAATGTAAGATTAAGAAGGGATCGGGGACACAGAAGTACAGAGTGAATGAGACAGTACAGGGAAGGAGAGATGAGAGGTGACCACAGGAAAGAGAGACACAAAGACAGGAGAGAAAAGAGACAGGGACAGAAAGACAACATGCAAGCAAGAGAGACAGACAAAAGAAAGAAAAGGTGAGAAAGACAGACAGACAAAGGTGCAGCAATGTGGCCCAGCTGGTGTTAAAATGAAGACCCTGGCTCACACTCTCAGATGAAAGCACTGTACCTACAAACACTAGGCCACAGCGCTCACAACCAGATCCAGGGCACACACAGCACCTGCCTGCCTGTCTGCACCTCAAACCCATCGCCCATTGCCTCTCCTCTAGGCCCTTTGTCCTGGGGGAGACATGCTGAGGGTGACTCAGTCTGGACACTTATTGAGACCTAGTGACCAGCCTGAGGCTCTGAGTCTGGGCTGCTGTCACTTTCTGGCTCTGTATTCCATGTTATGCTTCAGAGGGGATGATCTGAATTCAGAGAACATGGTCTGTGGTCAAGATGTACCGAGGAAGAGGACCCTCTCAGGATTGGTCCAAATAAGGCCCAAACACAGAGGGAAGAAGATGGGGGAGAACAGATGTTAGCTGAGAGAACTCTGGCCAGAGCTCAGGGACATGGCTGAGGGACATCACATCTGCCAGGCCTGTCCTTTCATCTCAACTTACTGTCCCATGTAAATGCCCTGGTCTCTACTTTGTTGCTGGTGACAACATCTACCAGCACAAGTCTAAGAACCGCGGTAAGACACAAACCAGTACGATTACAGTCTCCATCCATAAGAAAGAGGAGAAAGGCAGAAGGGACATGTCTCTGGGCACATGAGATTCCAACACCCAGGAACAGCTCATTCAGCCGGCGACAGTGTGTACCCTTGGCACACAAAAAGAAAACAGAGCCACAGGTCTTAAGGTGTAAAGTCTGTGGAAAGCTGTATCACTTAAGATCCTCATGCCCTGGTCTAGGAGCAGAGACTAGGGAGGGACACAGGACAGGGTAAGGCAGGGACATGGAGTCATGAAGGAGCCTTTGGGACCATATGACGAAAGTCTAGACTGTGCTCTGACTGAGCCTGAGGTTGTCCCCTCCTTATGGGGAAGACACCCGGAGGTCAGACAGATGGAAAAAAATAATCAGGGCTGAGGGGACAGCAGGGCTAAATGTGGAGGTTGCTACGGCCCATTTGTCAAGGAATTTGGACCTGTACTTCATGGACACTGATCTAAGGACCAGGCCTGGCTCTCACCTACCCTCAGGACGTGTCCTACATGTGGCTGTAGTCCTCAGCACATCAGGCTCTGGGCCTCTCACACTGATAAATTTATCTAAAAGGCTGATGTTCTGTGGGGGATCAGGACTGGGGCCTAGGATGGTAGAGGGTGTCCAGGGTGTCGAGTGCTCAGAGTACAGTGGGGACAGGCTGTGCAGTGTTCCTCCATGATAGAACAGGCTGAGAGAGGAACTGAGGTTCATGCACAGGCTCACCACACACCAGGCTGTGGCTGAGAGCACTGACTGTGCTGTCCTCAGCAGCTGGCACAGAGCATCCCATGCTGGGAACACTAGTCACAGAGACAGTTCCTGCTGGGATAGGTGGGGTTTCCTCTTCTCTGCACCCAAAAAAGTGCCTCTTTCTCAACAAGGTCTCACCATCTAGTCACAGTGGGCAGCCAGGTGCAAAGGCAATAAATAGACTGTGTGTTTTGTGTCCTGGAGTCCTCCTGACTAATAACTTACAGTCTTGTTCTTTTAAAAATTATGTGTCTCTTTTTTTTGAGACATGGTCTTTCTATGTCATCCTGGGTTTCCTTGAACTCTCAGTGTAGAGCAGGCTGTCTTCAAACTTAGGTGATTCTCCTGTCCCTGCTTTCTAAGTGCTGGGATTAAAGCTTGTTCCACCACAGTTCACCTAATTCATTTCTTCTGAGAGCAGCATTGTTCACCCATGCTTGTACTGAGCTCAAAGTCCCCTATAAATATGTTAGCCTACAAAGTAGTGGGTTTCCATCAGGTTTAGTCATGTATCCAAACCCAACTTTTAACTTATCCTCTCCTGAGTCCTCCGATCCCCTTTCCCACTTAAATCTGAAATCCCTCCCTCCGTGTTCAAGCTGCCTGTATTCTAATCCCCCTCTAATTATTTTTCTTCTGTGGAGGTTTGTAGGTTTGAATGCAGGAGCCTTCACTTTAGTTAAGCCTCCCCCACCCCAGCATTTCCCCCCCACACCTCCTCATGCTTCACTTAGTCCATGTCCCCTCTGTGCAGTGTTTCCTTCAGTCTGAGGAATTTCTCCTAGTGTCATCCTGGAGCTGCCACCTGCCACACAGACCTCTCATCTCCTTTCCTGGTGAAAGCTTTTATTTCTCTTTGAATTTTAATAGTTTTCTGGGTATAATACCCTAGGTTGAGAGTTGTGGTCTTTTACAACTTGGAATATGTCTTACCAGGCATCTGGTTTTAAATGTTTTTACTGTGGGGCTGCAGAGATGACTCACTAGTTAAGAGCACATGTTGTTCCTGCAGAGGACTGAAGTTTGAGTCCTAGTACCTCCATGACAGCTGAGAACCATCTGTAACTCAGTTCCACAGGACTTGATGCCCTTTTCTGGAGGTCAAGTGGAGCAGTAGCTCAGTAGGGCCCTGGGATGCAGAATGGGGACATGGTGAAGGCAGGTCCTCAGTGCTCCTGCCTTCTCCAGTGTTTGCCAGATCACAGCTGGTCACAGACTAAGAAGGACAGTAGTCTGGACACAGTAGATTCGGGTCTCATAGCTGATGACACTCAGGTTCGTTGGAGGCAGATTGAACCCAGAAAGCCACACTCATGAAGAGGGGACACTAGACTCGAGAATAACCAAGAGGCTAAGGGCACATGGAGATTCTAGAAAGACAGAGACACTGAGAAAGCCAGCAACACAGAACACTGAAAGAAATAGGCAGACATTTCAAACTCGGCACTTACAGACACAGAGATGAGATAACAGGACAGAGAGACACAAAATACAGGCAGAGACACACACTGATAGAGACATGAGGAGGGGGGAACATGGAAGTTTTGAGAGCAATGGGTAGGAGGCAAGGGAGACACAGAAAGACAGAGACTTCAGATAGATGCAGAGATACTGAGACACAGAGACACCAAAAGAATTAAGAGCAATAGGTGCTTCCCAGAGAATCCAGATCCAACTCCAGAACCCACGTGGAAGGGTGAACTGTAACTCCAGTTCCAGGGTAGCCTAGGGTACAGCCTTCATTCATGTGGAGCATAGAAGGTGTTTCTCTCTCTCTTTCCTCCCCCTCTTTCATACACAAACACACACAGACATACAAACACATAGAGACACACAGACACACACACAGACACACAGACATACACAAACACACAGACACACAAACACACACAGATACACCACTCACACATACACACACACACACACACACACACACACACACACACATTCTCTCTCCCTCTCTCTCTCTCTCTCTAATGAAGGCTGTGTCACACACACAACCTCAGATGAAAACCATGCACTCACAGAGCCATGTGTGAACACTCCTCGGGCTCAGAACAACAGCACTCACACCCAGGTCTACAAACTCTCTCTCTCTCTCACACACACACACACACACACACACACACAGAGCACCTGCCTCCCTGTTCCAAACCTCAAACACATCTACCCTCTCCCTCTCCTCCAGGCCTTTGTTCTCAGGGTGGCACACTCAGGGTAGCTCTTCCTGGACACTTTCCCTGGGACCTAGTGGACAACAGTAGCCTCTGGTCCACGGTTCCACGTCTTGCTGGCTCTGAAAACCATGTGATGTCTCAGAAAAAGACGTCTGGGATCAGGGTCTGGTACAGTCTGTACTTTGTGCAGGCTTCATGTAAAACCCAAGTGTGTGAAGTGCAGGAGACAGTGGGCAGAGCTGAGAGAGCGCTGGCCAGTTTTGTTCAGTGATGGCTGCTCCAGGCTACTGAATGTCCAGGTCCGCTGTCTACACTCCTCAGAGCTGTTTTAACACAACCAACCCTCCACCTGATTCTTTGCAATTGCCCACAGCAGGGCATGCCCCTGGTCATCAGGGACTCACACAGAGCCACACCAGACCATAGACCCTGGAAGTGCAGAGGGAAGACATGGACAAGAGGGCCGCATCCCTGCAGGATGCTATCCCAAACCCCAGAGTAGCCAATGAGCAACACATGCAGAGTGATGTGGCCGCAGGAGACTGATGGGCACCAGGAGGTCACAGAGCTAGAGGCCCGGAGGCTAGGGTCTGTGGGAAGGTTACCGCTTATGTTCTTCCCTTCCATGTCCAGGAGCAGATGGCTAGGCAGGGGCACAGGACAGGGCAAGTCAGGGACACAGGGAAATAAAGGAGCCTTTGGGACCACATGGTGGGAACTAGGCCATGTTCTAACTGAGCCTGTATATGTGGTAACTGCCTCTTGGGGAAGACACCTCATGGGGAAGCAGGTTGTGGGGAGAGCAGGGTCTGAGGACGTAGAGGAGGTTCTGCCTCCTTTGACAAGGAATTTGTGTACTTGATGGATGGGGATCCCCAAGTGGGCCTGGCTCCCACCTGTCCTCACACTGAGCTCCATGTCATTCCAAGGCTCCGCACACTGGAGACCTTATAAAAATGGTTGCTCTATGGACCTGGGGCCTGGGACACTGGGTGGCAGAGCATGTCCAATGTACAGAGTGCTCAGAGTGCAGGGGGGACCAGCTCTGCAGTGTTTCCACGCTGGCAGAAGCTGAAAGAGGTCTGAAGGCTGTTTTTCCGTCCATAGGCCTAGCCCATACTGACCCTGCCCATGGCCACACATCCTGTGTCCACAGAGCTTTCTCTGCTGGAAGACCAGGGCCTCTGATGTCCACTCGCCACGGCTTCTCCCAGCTCACACAGGCTCTGCCCTAGTCCACCACTGTCCTCAGCTGTAAACCATGCCAGGCACAGAGAAGGAGGAATGTGGTCATCTCAGACTGTCACACACGACACTCATGTGCCTTTCATGTTCACATGTGCAAGCACGCTCATAGCCCTTCTATCAGCGGGGTCTTCCTTGGGTTCACTCCCTTCTCTAGCTGCTTCTCAAACCAAAGCCCTACAGACCCAGCCTCTTCGAGGAGCTAACATCATCAAAGGGCTTGATGTTGGTGACTACAGCTGCTGCCCCAGTGGTTGCCAGAGATGTTTGACCATCATGACCTTAGACAGGAGTAGACTGGGGTCAACAGAGTCCCAGTGGTTGCCAGAGATTGATGGGGACACAGAGCCAGGGAGAGCCAGGGCACGGACAGAAGAGGAAGGTCAGAAGCTTACAGGCCGCAGCCATGTGGGGCTGTAAGTCAGCCTCCCTTTCTGAATTTACAGAAGTATAGCTTCCTTCTTCTTCTCTCCCTCCTAGCATGCTTTCTTTAACAATTTAGCTTCCTCCCCCAATATGTTGGGCCTTCTTACTTTTTCTCTAATTCCCCCCTTCTCATCACATGGCTGCTTGTGGGACATGTGTCTGCCCTCCATGTCAGATTAGATGTCATGGTTTTTACTGATCTTCTCACTGGGGCCTCCTCCAGGCAGCTGCTCAGCTTTCCTGACTTGAAATGTTTTTTTAAACCCTGATAAAAACTGTCATTGTGTTTCCATATAGGGGTGGGGGATGAACCAGGGAGAAGGAGACAAAGTCATGGGCAGAGATAGAGAGATAAGGAGAGATACGGAAACCAAGAAGACAGACAAGGAGACAAGCCTACAGAGAAAGAGGCATAAGAGACAGAGACACAGAGAGAGACAGAGGCAGAGACAGAGAGAGAAAGGGAGAGAGAGAGAGTGAGAGAGAGAGAGAGAGAGAGAGAGAGAGAGAGAGAGAGAGAGAGAGAGGAAGGTGTAGACAGAGGTGTCATTGGAGAGAACCCTTATGTTTTAATAGAAATGGAAAGACAGTAATTGAGGAACAGACTGAGCAAGAATCCCACTCAGAGAGAGACAGAGGCCAAGGCTGGGAGAGGCAGGGGTGGTCAGAGAAGGAGACAGAGCTGAGCCAACGGGACAGGGCCTGACACCATCTTGGAAGAGCCAGTGACAAGACAGGGAGGTGACAGACTGGTGCAGTTTCTACCCCACAGTCCACAGGTTAGAGTCACAGGCCTGTCTCCATGTAGCCACAGGCTAGCTCCCTGCCTGCCAAGCCTGTCTGTGGAGGGATTGCAGGGTGGGCTGAGGGTCACTGCCCACCATCCTGTGGTTCTGGGTAGACCGGGACCTGGAGCACACCTACAGCCTTCCTGTCTCTCGCACTTCCCCGGGGTGTTAGGACCACACATCCTTGCCCATCTCCTGTCAAGCCCTCGTGGTGGGTCCGATTCCAGCAGTGGTGATAAGTGGGAAACACTGAATTCAGCAGCATCATTAGGAGTCATGGAGCCCCCAGCCCCAGTGGCCTATGCTGGGAGGTATTTCCCATCCCCCAAGTTGGTCAGCCTGGCCAGGGTGGGGTGAACCTGCAGCTGCAGGTGGAGGAGTCATTGCTGCTATTTCTGGAAACAACCTCAGAGCGTGAGAAACATGTTTTTCTGTATGGAACAAACATCCATTTGCATGTGCCCTTGTGAGCCAGCTCTGCACAGAATGAGTAACTCAGCAGGTGTGTGTGTGTGTGTGTGTGTGTGTGTGTGACAGAGACAGAGAGACAGAGACAAAGACAGAGACAGACAGAGACAGACAGAGACAGAGATAGACAGAGAGAGACGTGTTAGGAGCAATCCCTGTTTCAGGTACTGATATCTGAATCCCCAAAACCCCAGACTGTAGCCCCCAGCTGACGGGGAAGAACTGCCTTTAGGGGTTCATTAACTCAGCACAGGCTGGGCCATCATGGAGACTCCTAGGTGTCTCTAAACAGGTGCCACCCTAAACATGAAGAAAAATAATCAAGGCCATCCGTTATCCAGAACCACGGGAATGGTGGGCAGTGACCCTCAGCCCACCCTGCAATCCCTCCACAGACAGGCTTGGCAGGCAGGGAGCTAGCCTGTGGCCACATGGAGACAGGCCTGTGACTCCAGCCTGTGGACTGTGGGCTAGAAACTGCACCAGTCTGTCACCTCCCTGGCTTGTCACTGGCTCTTCCAAGATGGTGTCAGGCCCTGTCCCGTTGGCTCAGCTCTGTCTCCTTCTCTGACCACCCCTGCCTCTCCCAGCCTTGGCCTCTGTCTCTCTCTGAGTGGGATTCTCTCTGCTCAGTTTGTCAGCTGGAGTCTGTGTTCGCCTCCATCTCTGCAGTTCCATCAGGGGTCTCCACTAATATCTTGCCTCTCCGTGTGTCTCTTCTCTTGGTTCTCCTCCTGTCTCCCCATCCCTCTGTCTCCATGTCTCTGCCGTTCTGTTACTCCTGTCCCTGTCTCTCTATCTATCTTTCTGCCCGTTTCACAGTCTCTCTTCTCTCTGTATCTCTCTCCCTATTTTAGTCTGTCTGTCTCTGTCTCCATCTTTTTCCTCTACCTGTATATGCCTTTCCCTGCCTCTCTCTTCTTGCCATTCCTTATCTATTCTTCAGTCAATCACTAGCTGTGTACTGTTGTCTCTCCCTATCCCCATCTCTGCCTCCTTGTCTGTCTGTCTGTTTGTCT
Organism: Micromys minutus; assembly: GCF_963924665.1. Classification (NCBI taxonomy): domain Eukaryota; kingdom Metazoa; phylum Chordata; class Mammalia; order Rodentia; family Muridae; genus Micromys; species Micromys minutus. The sequence goes on from NC_137969.1 coordinate 254,684,177, forward strand.
GTCACATCGCTGGTTTTCTCAGTCTCTGATTGCCTATCTCTCTCTGTCTCTCTCTATGTCTGTCTCTCTCTCTGTCTCTCTCTGTCTCTCTGTCTCTCTCTGTCTCTGTCTCTCTCTCTCTCACTCTCTTTCTCTCTCCCTCTCCCTCATCTGTCTGTGCCTCCCATCTCTTGGTCTTTATCTCCATCTCTATCTTCAAATTTCTATCTTTTGCTCCCCATATCCACCTCTTTCCCAAGCACCCAGTCTCCAGGTCTACCTGTTTCCGTCTTGCCCCTGCTCTGTTTCCCTGTTTTTCTTTCTCCCTGAGTCCCCTGGCTTGAAACTGGCCTAAAAGGGAAACACCAGTCTATGATCACACCTACAGAATCTGTCTCCACAGCCAGCAGACAGAGAGAAGATCCTCTTTCTAGAAGGTTCCATGTTAGCAGGCAAAGAGGAATAAAGGAATAGAAGATCCTTTATTTTATTTGTAGGCTTTAATGAAATCTCATACCAGAGAAAGAGACCTCGGTCACATGACATAGCGTGTGTGTACATCTCTGGCCAGTCCCTAGAGTGTCTGGATGCTGTTGATTCCAGGTTTTTCCTATTAGTCCAGGATTATGGTGGTCAAACATCTCTGGCAGCCATTGGGACAGCAAATATAGCCACTAACATCAAGCCCTGTGACTACATTTGCTCCTCAAAGAGGATGGGTCTATAAGCCTCTGGTCTGAGGAACTAGATTGGGGATTACAGCAAATGTGAGCATGCTTGTACACATGAGTGTCAAACACACAAGACTGTTGGGAGTGTCAGAATACAGGGCAATATGGCAGCCACACCCCTCCCCTCTCTGTTTATGGTATGATTGCCCACTGAAGACAATGGTGGATCGGGCCAGAGCCTGTGTGAGTTGAGAGTCATGGAGAGTGTAGACCCTTCCAGCTCATGCTGATGGTTCATTTGACACTGGGAATGTGACACCACAAGGACCATGGACAAGGTCACTATTGGCTGAACTATGGATGCAAAAATGTGTCAAAGCCTATATCAGCCTGTCCCACATGGAGAACACTGAAGAGCTTGTCCTCACTTGCACTCTGAGCAGTCTATTTACTGGACACCCCTGCCACCCAGTGTACCAACCCCCACCCAGTGTACCAACCCCCACCCAGTGTACCAACCCCCACCCAGTGTACCAACCCCCACCCAGTGTACCAACCCCCACCCAGTGTACCAACCCCCACCCAGTGTACCAACTCCCACCCAGTGTAACAACCCCCACCCAGTGTACCAACCCCCACCCAGTGTAACAACCCCCACCCAGTGTACCAACCCCCACCCAGTGTACCAACCCCTACCCAGTGTACCAACCCCCACCCAGAGTACCAACCCCCACCCAGTGTAACAACCCCCACCCAGTGTACCAACCCCCACCCAGTGTAACAACCCCCACCCAGTGTACCAACCCCCACCCAGTGTACCAACCCCCACCCCGTGTACCAACCCCCACCCAGTGTAACAACCCCCACCCAGTGTAACAACCCCCACCCAGTGTAACAACCCGTACCCAGTGTACCAACCCCCACCCAGTGTACCAACCCCCACCCAGTGTAACAACCCCCACCCAGTGTAACAACCCCCACCCAGTGTAACAACCCCCACCCAGTGTACCAACCCCCACCCAGTGTACCAACCCCCACCCAGTGTACCAACCCCCATCCAGTGTACCAACCCCCACCCAGTGTACCAACCCCCACCCAGTGTACCAACCCCCACCCAGTGTAACAACCCCTACCCAGTGTACCAACCCCCACCCAGTGTACCAACCCCCACCCAGTGTAACAACCCCCACCCAGTGTACCAACCCCCACCCAGTGTACCAACCCCCACCCAGCGTACCAACCCCACTCCTGGGCCCAACACCAGAGCATCAGACTTTCAGAGATCTTTCAGTGTGACTGGCCCATGGGATGAAGTGCTGAACGATGGACATACATCTGCAGAACATTAACTGTGGGACAATGACAACCAGGCTGGTTTTAGATTGGTGTCCATGAGGTAAATGTCCAAATGCCTTGACAAGTAGGTCATAGCTGTGCTTTGACGTCCTCAAACCTGCTGTCCCCTCACCCTGATTACTCTCTTCCTCTGCCCACTGGGTGTCTTCCCCATGAGGCAGGGGCCACAACCTCAGGCTCAGTAAGAGCACAGCCTAGACTTTCGTCATATGGTCCCAAAGGCTCCTTCATGACCCCATGTCCCTGCCTTACCCTGTCCTGTGTCCCTGCCCTGCCAGTTGCTCCTGGACAAGGGTAGGAGGGGTGAATAGAGACCCTTCCCACAGACTCCAGCCCTCCAGGCCTCTAGCTCTGTGACCTCCTAAGGAAGGCAGGAGCACTGAGGGACTTGCCTGTCAGCATGTCCCCATTCTGCAACCCAGGGACCTGCTGAGCAATGGGTCCAGGTGACCTCCAGAAAAGAGCATCAAGTCCTGTGGGACTGGACTTACAGATGGTTCTTAGTTCCCACCAAGGTACTAGAATTCAGAGCTCAGTTCTCTGCAACCCCACAAAAGAAACGTGTGTTCTTAAATAGAGAGCCATCTCTACAGCCATACAGTAAAAACATTTAAGGCCACATGTCTGGAAAGACATATTCCAAGATGTAAAAGACCACAGCTCTGAACCTAGAGTATTATACCCAGAAAACTATTAAAATTCAATGAGAAATAAAGGTTTCCCAAGTGAAAACAGATGAGAGGTGTGTGTGGCAGTCGGCAGCTCCAGGAGGACACTGGGAGTAATACCTCAGACTGAAGGAAACACCGCACAGAGGGGACATGGGCTAAGTGAAGCATGAGAAGGTGTGGGGGGGAAATGCTGGGGTGGGGGAGGCTTAATTAAAGTGAAGGCTCCTGCATTCAAACCTACAAACCTCCACAGAAGAAAAATAATTAGAGGGGGATGTAGAACACAGGCAGCTTGAACACGGAGGGAGGGATTTCAGATTTAAGTGGGAAAGGGGTTCAAAGGACTCATGAGACAAGTTAAAAGTTGGGTTTGGATACATGAATAAACCCAATGGAAACCCACTATTTGTAAGCAAACAAACATTTATTTAAAAAAAAAAACAAACCTTGAACTCAGTACAAGCATGGGTAAATAATGCTGCTCGCAGAAGAAATGAATTAGGTGGACTGTGGTGGAACGAGCTTAAATCCCAGCACTTAGGAGGCAGAGACAGGAGAATCTCCTAAGTTTGAAGACAGCTTGCTCTACACTGAGAGTTCCAGGAAACCCAGGATGACATAGAAAGACCATGTCTCAAAAAAAAGAGAGACATATAATTTTTAAAAGAACAAGACTGTAAGTTATTAGTCAGGAGGACTCCAGGACACAAAACACACAGTCTATTTATTGCCTTTGCTCCTGGATGCCCACCGTGACTAGATGGTGAGACCTTGTTGAGAAAGAGGCACTTCTTTTGGGTGCAGAGAAGAGGAAACCCCACCTATCCCAGCAGGAACTGTCTCTGTGACTAGTGTTCCCAGCATGGGATGCTCTGTGCCAGCTGCTGAGGACAGCACAGTCAGTGCTCTCAGCCACAGCCTGGTGTGTGGTGAGCCTGTGCATGAACCTCAGTTCCTCTCTCAGCCTGTTCCATCATGGAGGAACACTGCACAGCCTGTCCCCACTGTACTTTGAGCACTCGACACCCTGGACACCCTCTGCCATCCTAGGCCCCAGTCTTGAGCCCCCACAGAACATCAGCCTTTCAGATAAATTTTCCACGTGAGACCCAGAGCCTGATGTGCTGAGGACCTACAGCCACATGTGGGACACGTCCTGAGGGTAGGTGAGAGCCAGGCCTGGTTCTTAGTTCAGTGTCCATGAAGTACAGGTCCAAATTCCTTGACTAATCCATCATGGCTGCCTCCTCATTCTCAGACCCTATGGTCCACTCAGCCCTTCTTAGTCATTTCTTCTGCCTGGCTTTTGGGTAATCCAATGAGGCAGATGCCACATATACAGGCTCATTTAGAACATGGCCTAGTTCCCACCATGTGGTCCCAAAGGCTCCTTTATTACCCTGTCTCCCTGACTTGCCCTGTCCTGTGCCCCTGCCTAGCCATCTGCTCCTGGACATGGAAGGGAGGAACATAAGCGGTAACCTTCCCACAGACCCTAGCCTCCGGGCCTCTAGCTCTGTGACCTCCTGGTGCCCATCAGTCTCCTGCGGCCACATCACTCTGCATGTGTTGCTCATTGGCTCTGCTGGGGCCTGGGTACCAGTGCTGCAGGTCTGCGGCCCTCTTGTCCATGTCTTCCCTGTGCACTTCCCGGGTCTATGGTCTGGTGTGGCTCTGTGTGAGTCCCTGATGACCAGAGGCATGCCCTGCTGTGGGCAATTGCAAAGAATCAGGTAGAGGGTTGGTTGTGTTCAAACAGCTCTGAGGAGTGTAGACAGCGGACCTGGACGTTCAGTAGCCTGGAGCAGCCATCACTGAACAAAACTGGCCAGCGCTCTCTCAGCTCTGCCCACTGTCTCCTGCACTTCACACACTTGGGTTTTACATGAAGCCTGCACAAAGTACAGACTGTACCAGACCCTGATCCCAGACGTCTTTTTCTGAGACATCACATTGTTTGCAGAGCCAGCAAGAAGTGGAACCGTGGACCAGAGGCTCCTGTTGTCCACTAGGTCCCAGGGGAAGTGTCCAGGCTAAGCTACCCTGAGTGTGCAACTCTGAGAACAAAGGCCTGGAGAAGAGGGAGAGGGTAGATGTGTTTGAGGTTTGGAACAGGGAGGCAGGTGCTGGGGGGGCAGTGTATGGGCATGGAACTGGGTGTGAATGCTGTGTCTACCTGTCTGAGGAGTGTTCACACATGGCTATCTTCTGGTGCAAGGCTTTCATCTGAGAGAGAGAGAGAGAGAGAGAGAGAGAGAGAGAGAGAGAGAGAGAGAGAGAGTGTGTGTGTGTGTGTGTGTGGCACGGCCTTCATTTGAGTTCTCGGTGGGCCCATGGAGTAACTCTGTCTTCTGTTTGTTTTCTTGCTTCTCTCTTTTTTTTGCCTGTCTCTGTTGTCTGCTTCTGTCTCTCTGTCTCTCCCTCTCCATGCCTCTTTTTTCTCCTGTGTCTGTGTCTGTCTTTCCTGTGGTCTCTCCTCATTCCTATGTGTACATCTCTGTCTATCTGTCTCTGCCTCTGTGTCCCCTGGTTCTCATTTCTGTCCCTCTGCATATCTTTCTGTCTTTATCTCTCCCAATGTCTGTGTCTGTGTGTTCCCACGTTCCCACACATAGGTATCTTCTCAGAATCTTTAAGTGTCCTGGTCCCCCGTTCCTCATTCCTTGCCTCACTGTTCCCATCTGTGATTCTCAGTGCCTCTGTGCCTGTGTCTCTTGCTGTCTCTGTCTCTTCCATTATTTCTCTCTTTCTCAGTCTTCTCTGTCTCTCTGGATCTCTGTCTTTCTGATTGTCTAATGTCTCTGAGTCTCCCTCATCTCATCTCTGTCTCTCAATACTTCCATGGTCCTTTATTCTTTGTGCTGTCTCTGTGTTGTATGACTCTTTCTCTCTGTCTCTCAGAATCTGTGTCCCTTATGTTATTTCTCCAAGTGACTGCCTTATCTCTTTTAATGACACTATCACATTCTCTCTCTCTCTCTCTCTCTCTCTCTCTCTCTCTCTCTCTCTCTCTCTTTCTCTCTCTGTCTGTCTTTCTGTCTCTCTGTCTATGTCTCTATTTTTCAGAAACTCTGTGATACCTCTTTGATGTGTGTCCCTCTCTGGGCCTGTCTCAATCTTTCTTCCATCAGCTATGAGACCATACACCATGAGTCCAAAGGACTGCCCTCCATAGTCTAGAACCACCTGTGATCTGAAGGACACTGGGACAAGGCATGTGCAGTGGGGGACCTGCCTGTCTGTGGAGCCCCATCTGGAGGGAATAAACTCTCCATTCTGCTTCAGCAGAGCCTGGTTGAGCTGACTATTCTAGTTGTCTGCCTGAAGAGCTGTGTCCTTCAGTGCTGATGGCTGACCTCAGGCTGGTCTTGGCTGTCCTTGGCTGATACTCATTGACATTGGATGGCCCTGGGTAGACCATACTCAATCTTACTTGGACTTGTTTTCATTGGGACAGAACATGGCCTCACTAAGGTATGACTGTAGATGGTCGTGGTTGGCCTTGAGTGATGGGGGTTGGGGTCTCCTCAGTCCCTGCCAGGGCTCCCCTGGCTCCAACCCCTCATTCAGGTACCAGGACCACCTGGTCTGGCCCACTGTGGTGTGATTCTCAGAACAGTAGCTCTGGTCTGGGGCACCTGGGCTGTGATAGGCTCAGGATGACTCAGCTGCCCTCAGCTCAGAGCTATTTTGAGTGTTTCAGCAGGTGATAAACAACAGAGACTTCAGAAGAAAGAAAAACAAGTGGTTACTGTGACCATCCCTGCCCTACCCCCACACCTGTTGACATCTTCACAGTGTTGACCCCAGATATCCAGATCTTAGGTGATAGACAAAGGAGGCTCCAGAAGAGAGGAAAATAATATCTACAAACATGAGCATCTCTGCCCTGCCCCCACCTTCCCTGCAATCCTTCCTCACAATGCAGACCTCACATTTGTAGACCCCAGGTCAGAGGGTCTAGCTCACAGGGCCTGGGCCTCCCTTGTCTCCATTCAGTGTCTCTGAGCCTGGGAAAGTCTGATGAGCAACTCGGTCAGTGTCCCAGTTGCAGCCCAGTGTGTGAACAGTGGTGTGGGATTCTGGAGTCTTCTGTGGGAATCCCCTATACGGATCTTCCTAGTGAGAATGAGGCTGGAGTAGAAAAGGAACTTCTTGTATTGAATACTATTGATTCTGTGGGTCTCAGACAATGGAAGTGAGATGAGGACCAAGGTCCAGTACCTGTGTGGATAAGCAGACTTTGGCGCTTGGGTTCAGGCTTAAAGTCAATGTTGAGGACCAAGTTCCAATTACTAAGTCAGTGCCAATTGATTAGTACAGTACATGCTCATTAGAACCAGAACCCAGTACCTAGGACTAGGGCCCAGGATCCATGCCCAGAGTATAGTGCTGTGGACTAGGGTCAACGACTTAGTAACCATAATCAGGGCACAGTCATCAGAATGTCAGTTTGACCATCAGAACTGTAGTTCTGGAGTGTAGTCCTGGAGTCCAGGGCTTAGTGATGTGCACCACACTTAGTGGTCCGGATGGATCTGGTGATAGGAACCTGAGAACACTGAGTTGGTCCTAAGTGAAGCAATAGAGAGAAGCTCACCAAGACGCTAAGCCTTCATTTTCTGAAGGAAGAGTTCACCGTTCTTGGAAAAATGATTGATGACAGCTGTCTCACTGAAGTTACTTTATTCATACATTATACAGGGTTTATACAGAGTTAGTTGGGGCTGGGAAAGGCTTCAAGTAACAAAGTTATCTTGCCCCTGCTGCGAGGGAGAGCCGACCACCCACACAAATCTCAGTCTCTTTCAACTATGGCTAACCATAATCAAAAGTAAGAATCTTCCAGGAGTGTTTTAGGACCAAGGTTTATGTAGCAGGAAACTCTCATGTGCATATTGTCCAGGGAGCCATTCCTTCAAGGTTCAAACAACCTCAAAACCATTTCTCAACCTCTATTGATTAACCCCAACATAGCAAGGGCTCTGCTGAAACATTTCATTCAAAGCCGGACACAAAGGCTTCACCATTCATTTCATTGTACATTGTTTAGAAACAGCGTTCAGTGATCAGGATCAGGGGTCTATGTGACCAGTATCACAGCCCAGTGATTGGGAATGGGGACTAGTGATCAGGTTAGTTGTTAATGATCAGAACTAGTGATCAATGATCAAGACTAGGCTCAGTAATGAGCACCAAAGCCAGTGATCATGACCAGGATTCAGTGAGCAGGACCAGGGCTCAGGCTTCAGGCCAGGGATCAGGATGATGGTTCAGTTGCCGAAATAGGGCTCAGTGATTATGATCAAGGTTCTCAGCCAGGACCAGAGTTTGCTGTTCCGTGTTTGCCGAGGGTGTTCACAGAGGCTAAACGTTTAGAAGTCAGGTCCAGAGATCAAGCTAATGACCTGGTCTCAGCCTGAAGAGGCCACAAATATTTGTTGAAGCCAGTGTCCGTCTTTGGCTGCAACTACACATCAGTTATGTCTCAGACACTAGACAGTGGGCACCCTGTGTCTATCCTGCCCAACACTGCCACATTCTGTGATGTAAGCAACTGTTTAGCATGGCACCACCACACTGTCTCTGACCCCCTCCCCCAGTCCTTTGTTAATTTTTGCTTCTGAGAGTGAGAAATGTTGCTTTTGCATCAGTTTATTGCTCAGGGAAGTATGCGAGTGGGGTGGGAAGTTGTCACGGTGGCCTTAGCACTGAATAGTGTCCCTGCAAAGACAAGAGTGATCAGCCGCAAGGGATCCCAGAGTTCCGTTATGCCTTCCTTTGTGCCGAGGTCTCAGCCCGGTTTCTGGAAGACTGGGTTGAATCCAGGAAGTGATGTCATCATCTACTTCCTTAATGTTTGTGAAGGGTTGCAAGGCCACATGTGGAGGGACCCAAGTAAATCCTGAATGCCCCGCCCCCACCCTGTACCCCACCATCTCCATGACTGCCACCTGTGGCTGACTCCTGGTCAGTACTGGGGGACCTCTTTGCTGCCAAATGGGCCTCGAACAGCTGTAACAGTGAGTGCTGTACTGTAGAACAAGCTCAGTAGGAAGAGGGTGAGGAAGGTCACAGTGGTGGGCCACAGGCTGGCACCCGGGGCCTCTTCCTCCAGGATGTCTTGTGACTGGTCCAGTAGCACATAGGAAAGTGGCTCTTGATATCCTGTAAGACATAGATGACCTTCTAGATCCAAACCCACGGAGTTGGGGACTCAGGATTAAGGCCTCTGTTTCTATGCCTCCTTGGGCTTTGGGGACAGTGGTGGTAGGGGTGGGAAGGGACTTGTTTAGGGATAATGAGAAGACATGGTCCCAAGTAAGGGGCTGGAATCCTTGAAGTTCTTGAGATGCCCCAAGGCCCATCCCCCATTCTCCTGCCCCCAGGACCTTAATCAGAAAGCTCTGTCTCTGGGCCTCTGAGAAGAGTTTGAGCCCAAGGCCACTTGAGTCTCAGTCCTCTCTAGATATTTAGCAACACCTCATGAAGCCCAAGTTTTTAGGCTAAACTTGGCCTGGCACTAGGGTTGGGTAAGATCAGATACTCTCAAATACATAGAGGCCAACCTGATTTCTGGGCCGAGGTTGGAATACCAAGGGCTGGACTTGGTCAGTGGTCAGAGGAACTGTGACTGGGGGATAAACCATCAGTAAAGGCTCCCAGTAAAGACAACCCTGTTGTCCTCAGGGTCTCCACGCATAGAACTTTCATTTTAAGTGGAAGTAGAAATTGTGTGCTGATAGTCAATCACATGTATTTCTGTCACTGCAGCTATCCACCCACCCATCCATCCATCCATTCATCCATCCATCCATCCATCCATCCAGCCATCCATCCACTCACCCACTCACCCATCCATCCACCCACCCACCCACTTGTCCATCCATCCACCCATCAATCTATCAATCCATCCATCCATCCATCCATCCATCCATCCATCCATCCATCCACTCACCCACCCACCCATCCATCCATTCACCCACCCACCCATCGATCCACCCACCCACCCACCCACCCACTTATTCATCCATCCATTCATCCACCCATCCATCTATCCATCCATCCATCCATCCATCCATCCATCCATCCACTCATCCATCCATTCTCCCCATCATTCACTTGTATATCCATCCACTCACCCTCCAGCCCGCCTCTCCCGACTACTGTGATCCTTGTGCGTCCCTGCCTCCTCTCCCTGTGTGGATCCAGTCTTTCACCCATTGGTCTCTCCTTACTAGAATTCTGTGTTATGGGTCAGGCCTTGGATTCCATGGGTGGCTATAGTGCTTTACTGGGTCTGTTGCTCTTGCTGTTCTCAGGGGTTCCAAGCTGGAGAGGTTCTATGGTGTGCACGGGCCTTTACTCACTCTTGCTCTGAGAGCAAAGGGAAGTTGCTAGAACCCAGCCTCCTGGAGAGGTTCTGCAGGCCTGTGAGACAGGAGCAGGGGCCCCACTGCCCTCTTGTGGGCATCCGGGTGCCAAGTATACCTGGTTGTAGAACTTTGTGTTCTAGGGGTGCCCATGGAGGAGGCCACGGCCTGTGTGGGAGTGGGTCTCTATAACGTGCTCCTGTCTTTCCAGCTTGCCATTTACCCTGTTCCTGGAGGGGCCGATGGCCTTGTCCATGAGTTGTGTGTAGTTGTCAGGGTTGAGCCTGGAAATTCTTCAGGGGGCTCAGGAGGGGACTCTCCTTGCTTTCCAGAAGCTGGGTGTGGGCTTCGTCCTCCTCCAGGGCTCAGGTCTGTGTGAGTATGCAAATGTGAGTGTATGTCCATGTATGCTCATGTGCATGTATGAATGTAGAGCGGGGTGTATGCCCATGTGGATATATGCAGAGAGGGTGCTGCTGAGGGCTGTCTGTGCTGTGTTATGTCTCTTTCCCATGAATCAGTGGTCACCGTGAGTGGCTATGTCTCCATTCAGGACTGGTCCATTGAGGGTGGGTGGCATCATCTTCCCAGTGCCCCTTGAATTCACCCTCATTCCTTTACCATCCCTACTGTGATCCCCAGGTGATACCAGCCTTGATCTTGCTACTCTGTTGCCCCATCTGTCCTTTTCTTGTTGGAGACAGTAGCTGCAAGCTAATCCACAAACAGCCACACTGCCCACTAGTCAGAGTCCTTCTGCAGGAACCCATTGCTCTTGGGACTGTCCCCTGAGCTTTGCCTGTCTTGGCTGAATCTGCTCACCTTGGATTTCATCCCCATTCTTACCTCCCATTCATTGCATTCACGTTCACATGACAGGTACACACACTCACAGGCACACACGTGCTCATAGGGACACAGATATAGTCACACACTTATACCCACATACATACCTATAAACCCACAGGCACACACAAACTCACTCCTCTCTTGTTACACACAGGTACACACACAAACTAAGGCACATGGAGTCACATCCATTAGTGAGTCACATAAGCACTCACTAATACTTATACAGGCACACACATGTACTCTAGGTATGCAGGGCCTTCAAAGTCTCTGAGGCCTAACAGGCTCAGGTGGGGGGTGTTCCTTCCTCCCTGGGCCCTGACCCCTCCCTGTGTTCTTAGACCCCGAGGATGATGGACAGGCACTGGATTGAAGTGCAGGGATACTTTGGATGAGCACAGAGTTTATTTAAGGAGTAGGGGCAGGCAGGGTGGCTCAGTAGCAGATGCCATCTCCCTCTGACAAGATCACAGACACGTTGACGTTGGTGGGTTTACCCGAATTATGGTCGATGGTCTTCTGGGTGAAGGACATGGGCAAGGCCTCATGGCCCACTATGCAGGAGTACTGGATACCCTCTTTCCAGGTTTCAGCTGACACACGCAGTACACTTGTCACCATGTAGGTGGTGGCTCCATTGCCTGGCTCCTTTAGGGGCTCAAACACAAGGTAGCTTTCAGAGGGCAGCTCCTCATTTCCTCGCCGCCAGCGCAGCAGCACATCTTTAGGGCTGAATCCTCGCACCAGGCACGTCAGGGACACGAGCTCATTCAGGGCCAGCTCCTCCGACGGCGGCGGGAGCAGGTGGACCTGGGGTGGAATGTTGTTCCCTGGAAGGTAGAAAAAAGAGTTATGGCTCAGATAAGGAGAGCAAAGACCCCTCTGCCCTTCCCTTCTGGGCGGTTCCCCAGATAGCTCCAGTTTCCCTCTGTGACACAGGACATCTGTATTATAGGGAGAAAGGCACATAAGCAGGGAACGTCATACAATGCCCCCGGTATGCATCTGGGCCCACCTTTGGTTTTAGAAATTGTGCCGGTTAAAGTCTCGGATTCAGGGTGGGTCACTGTGCATGTGAAGGTCTCTCCATTGTTCCAGCGATCAGCACAGCCAGGCAGGATGCTGGACACACTGTAGCAGCCACAGACATCCTTCACAGGCTCCTTCTGCACGGCATCCTTCCCAGTGCTGGGATTCCAGGTGAAGACGGCTCCCTCAGGCTTTCTCAGGCCACTCAGAGTACACGTGAGGCTGGCCTCTGAACCCAGGAGCAGGTCCTCAATAGCTGGCCGCTGCAGTGACAGGTGGAGTTGGCAGGGTAGTAGAGGAGGGGGAGGTGGAGCTGGAATGAAGAAGTCTAAGTAAATCAGCATATTCTCCTTTACTGTCCCCTTTTCTAGATGTTCTGAGGCCCCAGGTCCTTCTGGCCTATTCACATCCCCTTCCCCCATTCCTCATGAGAGGTTTCTGAGGTTCCCCGTGGATGGGTTATATGGGCCCATGTTAAGGCAGGACTTACTTATCCCACCCTACTAACCTTCCTTACCAGTGCACTCCACGTTCACTTCTTTGTTGGAGTTAGTAGGGCTGTGTTGCACAGAGCATGTCACAAATTCTTCTTCTGGGCACTTTTCAGCTGGAAGGGTCAACTGGCTGCTCATGATGTACCGTCCCCCAGCCAGAGCAGGTGGGAAGTTTATGGTGGTTATGCCTGCCCCACTCTTGCCCCAGGTCACATTCATAGGTCCGGATGGGAAATAATCCTGAATCAGGCAGCCGATTACCACTGGGTCACTTGACAGAGATTGTGGGAGACTCAGTGGGAAGACGGTGGGCCCTCTCGGGGACTCTGGAACATAAAACATGAGTGAGACAATTTCTGGATAAAGGACCATGCCTTTTTCTTCTTTATACCGGAGAACCTAGCCCAGTGACACACAGCTGCAGCATCATGTATCCGGCCAACTAACTGGCTGCATAGATTTTAACCATGACCTGCAGATAGTTTTTTACAAGGATCTGACCAAATGTCTCCAACAGGGCTTTGTACATACTGTACGTGTCTCTGTGAACACGGCTGTACTACAGAGCAGTCTAGTGCCCCAGATTTCTGAGCCGCGCTCCTGTTTGCGCAGTGGGTAGAACCATGTTCTCAGTCCCAGGGTTAGGAGGACCAGAACTGGTGGGCCTGGGCCTGGATGGCCAGCCTGAGATTGAAGCTCAGCCAGCAAAGGGTAGGAGTGGTTGGGGGAGAGCTGGCTGGAGGTTACGCTGGAGGTTGGGGTGGTGGGAGAAGGCCATTTTGTTGTGTTTTTCCCTTACACTTGATTGTCCTGGCTTCAGACCCACCACTCCAGCAACCTGGCCATCCACGCAGCAAGCAGTGGACTGAAAGACTGCTCTGAGAACTGGCTCTTCCCACGTAGGTATCATGTATAGGCACGTAGGGGCACGTGTGAACTTGCACCAGGTAATCAGAGGGGTAGAAGAGGCCCTGAGAATTGGACCCTAAGTGGCTTCATCCGTACAAAACAAGCGGAGGCAGCCATCTGGACCCATGAAACAAAAGCTGGTTCACCTTTAGTTCAAAGTCTTCCAGTGACCTCAGCACTGACCTTAACAAGCCAGCAAAGCTCAGTCTACAAGTCCAGCCATGCGAGCCCACCCCAGGCTAACTCACAGTCAAGTTTAGTTCAGTCGGCCAAATTTATGTTAGCTCATCTTAACCAGCCAAGCCAAGGTTAGTCTAATTCCAGTCTAGCTCTGCCCATTTCTGCCAGCCCAGATAGACCATCTAGACCTCCTCAACCCAGCAAGGTCAACTGAGCCTAGCTCAGTCATTTCAGCCCATCTCATCCCATCATATTATAGTTCAGCTCAGTTTAGCCTATCTTAGTCTAACTCAGCCCAGCCCAGACTAAGTCATCCCAGCCTAGACTAAGTCAGCCCAGCCCAGACTAAGTCAGCCCAGCCCAGACTAACTCAGCCCAGCCTAGACTAAGTCAGCCCAGCCCAGACTAAGTCATCCCAGCCCAGACTAAGTCAGCCCAGCCTAGACTAAGTCAGCCCAGCCCAGACTAAGTCAGCCCAGCCTAGACTAACTCAGCCCAGCCAAGACTAAGTCATCCCAGCCCAGACTAAGTCATCCCAGCCCAGACTAATTTAGTTCAGCCCAGACTAAGTCAGCCCAGCCCAGACTAAGTCATCCCAGCCTAGACTAACTCAGCCCAGCCTAGACTAACTCAGCCCAGCCTAGACTAACTCAGCCCAGCCAAGACTAAGTCATCCCAGCCCAGACTAATTTAGTTCAGCCTAGACTAACTCAGCCCAGCCCAGACTAAGTCATCCCAGCCTAGACTAACTCAGCCCAGCCCAGACTAAGTCATCCCAGCCCAGACTAACTCAGTTCAGCCCAGTTCAGCAAGCCCATTCCAGCCTAATTCACTTCATCTCAACCAAGTCTATCTTAGGCCATCTCAGCCAGCATGGCTAACCTAGCTCAGTCCAGCTTAGACAGTGGGCTACCTCAGTGCAACTCTATTTAGGCCAGCCCAGCCTAGCTAAGCTCAGCCTTGTTCAGCCCAACCCATCCTAGCCTGGCTCAGTTCAATCTAGCCTAGCCAAGTTTATCCCAGCTCAGCTCAGCTCAACCTGGCTCATTCCAGCTCAGCCTGGCCTAGTCCAGCTCAGCCAGCCATTCCAGACTACCTTATGTAGTCCACCCTGGCTCATCCCAGCTTAGTCTATCCTAGCCCAACCCAGCTTAGCCCAGCCCAGCTCAGCTCATTCCAGTATAGCCTAACCGGGCAGTTCATCACAGCCTAGCTTTGTCCAGTTCTGCTCAGCCCATTTCAGTCTAGCTTAGTCCAGCTCAGTCTAGCTCAGCCCAGCCCAGCTCAGCCTATTCCAGCCTAGCCTAGCGCATCCCAGCTCACCCCAGCTCAGCTCAGCTCAGCTCACCCCAGCTCAGCTCAGCCTAGTCTCACTCATCCCAGCTCACCCCAGCTAACCCCAGCTCAGCTCAGCTCACCCCAGCTCATACCAGCTCACCCCAGCTCATACCAGCTTAGCTTAGCTCACCCAAGCTCACCCTAGCTCATCCCAGCTCACCCCAGCTCACCCCAGCTCATACCAGCTCACCCCAGCTCATACCAGCTCACCCCAGCTCATACCAGCTCACCCCAGCTCATACCAGCTCACCCCAGCTCATACCAGCTTAGCTTAGCTCACCCAAGCTCACCCTAGCTCACCCCAGCTCATACCAGCTCAGCTCAGCTCATACCAGCTCACCCCAGCTCATACCAGCTTAGCTCAGCTAACCCAAGCTCACCCCAGATCATCCCAGCTCATACCAGCTCATCCCAGCTCATACCAGCTTACCCCAGCTCACCCCAGCTCATACCAGCTCACCCCAGCTCACCCCAGCTCATACCAGCTCACCCCAGCTCATACCAGCTCACCCAGCTCATACCAGCTTAGCTCAGCTCACCCCAGCTCACCCCAGCTCATACCAGCTCACCCCAGCTCACCCCAGCTCACCCCAGCTCATACCAGCTCACCCCAGCTCACCCCAGCTCACCCCAGCTCATACCAGCTCACCCCAGCTCATACCAGCTCATCCCAGCTCATCCCAGATCAGCTCAGCCTAGCCATCTCAGGCAGTCTAGCTTGGATTAGCCCAGGCATGGAGCCCATTCCAGGCTAGCCCAGCCCAGTCCAGCCATCCCTTCCCACCCTAACTCAGCCCAGCTCAGCACAGACCATGCCAGCCTAGGTTAGCCAGTCCAGTCTATCCCAGTTCAACCCAGCCCAGCCTGGCCTAACCCAGCTCAGCTTAGTTTGGGTAGCCTAGTCTAGTTTACCCTCATTCAGCACAACCCAGCCCAGCTGAGCCCAGCTTGGCCCAGTTAATTCCAGACTGGCCCAGCTCATTCCAGATTAGCTCAGCTCTTCCTGGCTCACTGCAGTTCATCTCAGCCTCATTTAGCTCCAGGCAGCCTAGCTTAGACTGTCCTATTCTAGCCTAGCTCAGTAAGTCTAGCCTAGCTCATCCAAGCTTAGTCTAGCCTAGCCCAGCTCAGTCCAGATTAGCCTGGCTCAGACCAGTCTAGCTCAGTTAGCCCAGCCCAGCCTAGCCTAGACCATCCCAGTCTAGGTCAGGTCAGATCAACTCAACCCAGCTAGGGCCAGCTCAGACAGCTCAGTTCAACCTAGCTCAACTCAACCTAACCTAGCCCAGCCCAGCCCAGCCCAGCTCTGTCTAGTTTGGCTTTCCCACCTCAGGCCAGCTTAAATCAGTTCAGTTCTGAGCATTCTAGCCCATCCTAGCTTAGCCTAACTCAGCCCAGTTTAGCCCAGTCCACCTCATTTTACCCCAGCCCAGGTCAGCCCAGTCCAGTTCAGACCAGTCTAGTTCAGCTTATCCCATTCTAGACTGGCCCAGTTACCCAAGGCAGGCTACCTTATCCTATTTCAGCCCAGTTTATCCCGGCTCAGCCTAGCTCAGCCCAGCTCAGCCCAGCTCAAGCCCAGTCCAGTTCAAACTAGCTCAGTTCAGACTAGCTCAGCCTAGCCCAGCCCAGCCTAGCCCAGCCAAGCCCAGTGCAGTTCAGACTAGCCCAGCTCAGCCTAGTTCACCTCTGCTTAGCCCAGTCCAGTTCAGACTAGCTCAGTTCAGACTGGCTCAGCCCAGCCCAGTCCAGCCCAGTCCAGTTCAGACTAGCCCAGCTCAGCCTAGTTCAGCTCTGCTCAGACCAGTCCAGTTCAGAATAGCCCAGCTCAGACTAGCTCAGCCCAGTTCAGGCTAGCTCAGTTTAGCTCAGATTAGTCCAACCCATTCTAGATTAGCTCAGTCAGCCCAACTTGGCCTACCTTGTCCCAGCTCATCCCAGCTCAGTCTTATTCAGCTCAGCTCAGCTTAGTTTAGCTCAGCCTGGCTGAATCCAGCTCAGTTCAACCACAGCAGCCTGAATCACCCCCACCCTTGGCTGTTGTCTCCAAATCCTTGCCTTAGTCTAGCCTGGGAGTCTCTTGTTGCTGCTTTCCAGGAAGCTGGGTTTCATCCGTTTCTCTCTCTTCTCTGCAGTCAGACCATGACAACGCCTCAGGCCCATGTTCATGTCCTGTATTCCTCAGGCTCTTGCTCTCTGAATCACCTTCTCCTTCTTACTAATGCTTCTCTACCTTATGCTCTTAGGCCTGGCCTGGTTGAGACTCCTCAGTGCACCAGTGAGCAGAGGAATCCAGATGGTACCAGGACCCACCTGCTCAAGGTTGTCCAATGTCCTTCATAGGGGAACAGCCAGGCCTCCCATGGCCAGGTGGTCCCACACTGAAGGTCCATTCTCATGGCTAAAGGCCATTTGCCCTACGGGAGAGAGCTTAGGACTAGGTGAAGTCTTGGCTAGAAGCTGGTTTTCTCTGTGTGTGGTTGCCTGTGGATGGGTCAGACTGAACGGTGAGGGGGCTGCATGACTGTGTGTCTGTCCCTTAGATGGGGTCCCTCACCCACTTCCTGTTCCACCTCCACATTGTGGCCGCTTGCCTCCACGTCATGTCTGGCCTGTGGTCTGGCTGTGGTGGAGACAGGTGTGTCTGACCACACGGGTCTTGATGGGGCCAGGACTCCACATGCATGGCCACAGGGGTAGGTTGGGGCTAGAGGTGTAGGAGGGAATGAAATAAACATATAGTTTCTCAGAGACCCTGAGACAGAGATAGCGAGGGAGAGAGGACAATTAGGGATAGAAGGGAGACCCGAGAGCTTGTCAAGGAGCCAGAGCATCAGGGCTACTCCAGAGGAGTCTCAAAGAAGAGCTTTGAGGTCACAGGTTGACATCAGGGTAGGGAAAGTGTCTGGAATTACTTGTCATGAGCTGTGGCTACCTCCATGACTAGTCCCATGGGAAAGTAGGTGCTCCAGCTGAGGGCCGACATGGAGGCCTGCAGGTTATAGTTAGGTGCTATCCTCATTCGGATCCCATCTGCCCTGAGTCAATTTCCTCTCACAGCCTGCCCTGGATGGGCCTTTGCCCTACAGGACCTCTCAAAGATTGTTAGGGTAGGGCTCCACCCTTCCCTTGATCCTCTACACATTCTACTGTCCCTTGTCCACAATGTCCCTCTTTGTAGGCTGCCTCTGCCATGGTGCCTCACTTATATAACAGGACCCTGGATGCTTACACAGGCTCCAGACAGTCTTTGCCCAGGGATGGCCCTGTCTGGAGGAGGAAGGCTGTAAATCAGTGGGTATGATCGGCTGTGTCAAAGGTGCTAAGTGTTGAGTTGGGAAGTTAGCTTTTTCTGGGTTCTTGGGTAGATACTTCACAGAGGAAGGGCTGCTGCATCAGACTTGGATTAAACTGAAGTCCCCTTAGCCCCTTAGCTGCGAAGCCAGTCAAAGCTGTTTGGGAGGTAGACAGGGGAGAAAGCTGGTCCTGACCTCCAGAGATCTGCCTGTTTCTAGGAGGCTCTGTCATTAGGCCAAGAATACCCTGGAGCCATCAGCAATGGGGGACATTGTGGCTGCCTGTCTTAGTCATTTCTGTTGCTGTTACAGAATACCACAGGCCGAGTGGCTGCCAATGGCTTACTCATTAGTGTTTCAAAGCTGGAAGTGTGAGGCAGGGCGCTGGTACAGTCAGTCTGGTTAAGGCTAGTCTACCGAGGCTCAGTGAGCATCATGCGTCCTGCCATGAGGCTGCTGTCATGAGCCAAGCATCTCCTTTTGGTCTTAGAGTTTGCCAGCCCAAGTCAGAAGACACCCTCACCAGATATCCTGCTAACATGGCATCACTGGCTCCCGTGTGTCAAGTGTGCACAACATGCATGCTTGGACAGGTGATTCAGGCTGCAGCTGTCTGCTGATGTCCCATAGATGTAGGGTTACAGTGGCCGAGTGTAGGTTGTGTGTTTATCTGAGTGTTTGTGCCCGCTCTTGTTAGGCCATCCTCATGAGCCTCCCATTGGTCTTGGTCAGTGTTGGGCACGGTGCTTCTGTTCTGATGACATCTTTCAGTTTTGACACTTTGATTTTGGAGAATTCAGGCCCTGTTTCCCCCCAGGTCCTGCTTCTGTCTCTTAAGACTCTTGTCACCAGGTTCAAGTTCACTAGCTAGTCCTTGATGACATCATCTTGAGATAGTCACTTTGGTCACTTTGTGAAGAACTATTCCCAAAAGGCTACATCTATGGGTTCCAAAATGTGATTGTGTCTTTTGGGGATTCCCAGACAGCCCCACCCATGGTGGACTAATAAAATAAATTTAGAGAAGAAAGTGGACTCTTCGTCTTAGGAGGTCATTCATGGCATGTAGAAGCCAGGGTCACTGTCCTGGTTGTCTAGGGCAAGTCTAGCTTTCTGTGAACTCTCCTTCCTTCTAGGTGGGATTTGCTCCTATTTGGAGTTCTTGCCACACTGTGCTTTTTGAGCTGAGCCCTCGCTGTCTGTGCTCAGTGTCTGTGGGGTCTCATGGTGTAGAGGGACAGTCACTAGAAGAAGACACTGAGTTATGTCTTGAGGGTTGTTAGTCTAGGAGCTGGTTGAGGAAGAGGGATACCAAGGCCCCAGCTTGGCAGGGACATGGCTTAGGAGAATCTGGTAGGAAGACAGGGTGGTCCAAGCCTGGGCTTTCTGAGACAATGTGTCTGCGTATGAGACTGAGCAGATCTGTGCTTTAGAGTATCACATGTGTGTATGTGTGTTCCCATGTGCTCACACGCATACATGTCTGCCACATGAGTGGGTCTGTAAAAACTATGTGTCTGTGTGTCTGGTATACATTTGATTGTGAGTAATGGTGTGGTCTGCAGCATGAATGCCCATTAGTGAGCTGGCCAGGGCTGGGGCTTGGGACACATCCCGAGCAGTGCCCCTCTCTCATCAGAAGTCATCCTCCCAGTCCTGGGTCTTCTGCACCCAGTAGGGGTGGCTTTCTGTGCCTTTGCCATCCAGGCCCTACTGTGAGACCTATGGAAGCTGACTCCACAGCGAGGGCTCAGATGCCTGTGGTCTGTGGCCTGGTTCCAGCTGGTTTATCTCTTGGTTTCCCCACAGTCCCATGGTGCTGAGCTTGACACCCCAGTGTAAACCTCCTTGTGAGACTGTCACTACTTGTGATGACTAGAGTGTTTGGCCAACTGGCTCTCAAAACTGTCTAAGTAGTTCTCATGTCTTTCTTTACCCAGGGCCCAACAGGGCCACACCCACCCTAGCATCCTTCTTTCTAGATGTGTTCTCACCATTGAAACATTTTCTTGAGGAAAAACCACTGACTACTGGTTTTCCCACCCCATGAAGAGGTCTTTCTCCTTCTTAGTTCCCCGGGCAATCATTGCATATGAGAGAAGCCTGTCTTTGCTCATGTGAGGTCATGTCCCGAGTATGGCACAATCAGCTTTGGATGGTTCTTGCACATGTGTGTGCCTGCACCTAGTCCCAGTGGACTGACTTGTCAGTCTGCACTTAGTGGGTGGACAGAGTGTGATCTTGAAGAGTGACCTGCAGGCAGGTTCTCAGGGGGCCAGCCCTGATTCCACTGTTAGCTCCTCTGGCTTTGCCTTCACAACAGCCTAAGAAGTGGGAAGTGAGTTTGGAAGGGGATCAATAGGAAGGGTGGAGCAGGAGACTGAGCCAGAACTCTGCAGTTTGAGGAGGATTGTATAGAAGTGGGTGCTTGATTCCAATTCTCACAGCCTGGTCTTTGTTCATGTTCTTCGGACTCATCATTACCACCTTAATGACGGCCTTAAATACCTCCTCAAAGTACTCTCAAAAGTTATGAAAAAGAACTTTACTAAAGAGCCCAGAGACAAAGTAGGACTGCCAGGCTGGGGCTGGGGTTGATGGGGCCTCAAGGATCGAGTCTGCTGCTGCCCTGTGGAGGCTCCTTATCTTGCAGTAGGCTGGTCTGCCTAGGCCAGAGGTATGAAGTGCTCTTTGCAGTTTTGTAGCCTCATCTTGAATGCCATCTGTCTCTTTATTCTTCAGAGACAAAGGGCCAGGGAAAGGCTGGAGGCAGTGGGGCAGGGTTCCTTCTGAGGAGTGAAGGTCTGGACTTTGGGTTGATTCCGAGTGTCCCAGCTTTGGCTCTGTGCTCTGGGTAAGGGGAGGGGGTTATTCAGTTAAAATGGAGTGACCCTGATGCCCATAGACCTGGAGTGAGCATAGGTGGCCAGCATTTGGTAGGTCAAATTGATGAGGGACAGAGGCTCTTTCAAGTCCCGTCTCAAAGTCTCTGTGTAGGACAGCCTGCATGGGTGCCCCAAGATGCAGCTTTCTGGATGCTGATCTCATCAATTCTGGTGCCCTTAGGGGTCTCTGCTCTCTCCTATCACTCAGGGCAGACAGGCACCTTAGGAGGCTCAGACACACAAGGCTGTAGGCCTGCATGGGTGCTGGCATCGCACCTATGCCCTGGTCTGGAGGATGTTGACATAGTCTTGGAAGGTCTGGGGTGTATCCTGCATCAGTGTGGAGAAGACCCACTTCACCTGGGGGAAAGGTGTATGTAAGGATGGCTCTGCAGCTTGGCCTAGCCCTCCCTGCCCCACCCACTTAGGTGCAGGATCCCACCTTGAGGACGGTGACAGTAGCCCCATAGCTCACACTGAGCAGGAACAGGGTGATGAAGATGTAAGTGCTGGTCCACAGCTCTTCCAGCTCCTCGCCCTCCACCTCTTCTGTACATAGGTCCTGGAGGTCTAACTCTGAGATGGGGGGGGGGACCGGCCAGTTAGATTCCCCAGACTCCAAGTGACAATGGGGAAGGGTAGATTCCCACACTGATCTTAGGCAGTTCTGATGAAGCTGGAGGGGCAGAGGTCCCCA
This sequence comes from Micromys minutus, assembly GCF_963924665.1. Taxonomy (NCBI): domain Eukaryota; kingdom Metazoa; phylum Chordata; class Mammalia; order Rodentia; family Muridae; genus Micromys; species Micromys minutus. The sequence continues at coordinate 254,705,904 of NC_137969.1, forward strand.
TTCCACCTGCTCTAGGACTGCTCTGTCCAGCCCTAAAGGCAGATGTCCTTTACCCTGACTGACCCTGACTGTTTTTCCCTCTTTCTACAGAAGTGCCCACAGTGACTCAGTATCCCCCACCATCAACAGAGCTATTGCTAAACCAGAGAGAATGTGTGTGTGTGTGTGTGTGTGTGTGTGTGTCTGACTGTCTTAAGGTCTTCTAGCCCAGGATGCCCCAGTACAATCTATAGAATTGCCTTTTGTTCAGAGCACCCAGGGTCCTCCAGGAAGGGCTCTGAGCTCATAGGTTCATTTCTAGGGTCCTCATGCATGAGCTGGCGCCAGGAGTCTTGGCTGTGGCATCTGAGGAGCAGGGCAGGACACATGGACTTTGAGCCCAGACCTACAGGACTCTAAAGCCTTGTAAGGGCTCTACTCCTGCAGTAGCCTTCCTGTTGTCTGGTTAATACTCTCCACACAGCTCATCTTCCTCTCTCTGGTTTTCTACAGCTCAGGCCTCCACCCTCCTCCATCTCTCATGGCCTGGGGTTGGCCAAAGGGTAGGCAATGGTCTGGAGTCTGAGGCACTAACCGACTCTGCCATTGGTGAGTCTCAGGGCTATCTCAGACTCACTTGTCTCCAGATATGGTGGGTGTTGTATGGGCTCCTTCGTGTTTGTGTGCATGTGTGCGTGTGTGTGTGATGGGAACCACTGGTCTCAGGTGTATGAGCCATACGTGCTGGTGGTTGGGCATGGGATGGGTATCTTGGTTTTGGTCTCCTCATCCTTCTGGGCCTGGGATGAATGCATAGCTTGCTTTGGGCTATTGCTAAACCAGAGAGCACAATGAAGCCTACCTGGTATGTGTGTTCATGTAAGTGTATTTGACTCTCTTAGGGTTATAGAAGGTAGGGAAGAGTGTTCTGGGAGGCTGAGGCCTCAAGAGGAAGACACTGGTCTCTTGATCAAGATTTAAGTCTCCAGTTTTTATTTTTGGACTCAAGTTTAAAAAGTAAAGGACTGGAAATAGCTTGAGCAGAAGGTAGTGGGAACTCAGTGCAGACCACCTACCTGTGAGCAGGGCTGAGCTGTGCTGCTGTGTCAGGTGGCTGCAAGTGTGTGCTGTTGGTGGAGTCACCTTAAGGTTGGGTGGCCTGAGTGTTTGTGGCTGTGAGTGTGCCGTGTGTGTGTGTATATGTGTGTGTGTGAACATGACACAGATGGTGGAACCCAACTGTTTGAAGCTGGCATCCCATTCTGGGCCTTGGGATGAATTTGGGTTGGAGTGAGGCTGGGCGGTAAGATGAGGAATGTCAGGTTCTGATCTGGGCCTGGTGTGATACTGGGCAGGGCATCAACCTTGATGGCTGCTGAGTACAGAGGGAAGGGGCAGGACCATGCTGAGTCCTGCCTTCCTAGATGTGGACTTTGGCTGTTTCTCTACCTGAAGGGGTTCTAGTATCCAGGAATACTTGGGAGCAGGAGCTTGTAAGACTGAAGGGTGGGTGCCGAGGCCTCCCAGGTTAGTTCATTTTAGGTAAATCTCTAGCTTGTACCTCTCTGGCTCTTTGGATCCCTTTCAGGTGCAAGATATACAGTGAAGGGCGGGAAGAACCAAGGGTACCTATGCTGAACCCCTGGGATGTCCTGTTTGTCAAATACCCAACACAGACAGATGGGTGAGCCCTGCTTCACTTCTGCCCCTCTCGTGGGGTGTCCCTTCTTTCAGGCCAAGATACTTCTGCCCACAACTTGTTCTCCCCCAAGAATGGGCACCCAGGGCTCTAATCAGGCACTAAGCGTTTATTGGGGTGGCTTCCTGGTGTTACAACAGTGAGCGGATGTCTGCCGTCCACCTTCCCCACCACAGCTACACAGAGGCCTAGAAGGAATGGATGAAGGTGTTACCAAGGCTCTTGGATATTGTTCTCTCCAGCTTCCTGGGTTCCTGAAGTGCCTCGTGGATCACTCGGCAGGTGAACTCTTTTACGTGAGTCCAGTGTGACTTGGTGACCTGTAGGCGGCTGAAGATGAAGAAGCGTTGATCGGAGCCGTTGGATTTCAGAGGTGCGGTGGTACTGTGCTGGCTGTTTGGGATCAGCTTGCCATCCTGCAGCCACTGCACAGAGATATCCTCAGGGAAGAAGTTCTGGATCAAGCAAGTAAGCGTCCGTTTGTCCTTCTTCTCCTCCTCTGGTGGCGGGAACACATATACCTCAGGGGCTGAGCGCTTGCCTGTGGGCAGATATGAGTTAACCAGTTAACCATGTTCTCTGAACACGAAGAAGGGCTGGCCCACTCTCCGTTTCCTGTGCTCACCTGGGGCCTTGGTGATGGAACGCACAATGGGCTTGGGAAAGTCAGGGTGGGCCACTATGCACTGATAGCCTTCGCCTTCAATCCAGTCCTTGGCATCCACTGGCAGGATGGAGGTGATGCTGGTTGTGGCATTATGGTGCTTGGTGTGCCTCTGGGATGCTGAACCTGCAGACTTCTTATGCTCTTGGGTCCATGTCACAGTGACATTCTCTTCACTTTCCAGGTCCACCACCAGGCAGGTAAGCTTGGGAGTCCCATTTTCATACAGGTCCAGGGGGCTGGGTGGGATCAGGTAGGTATTTACACCCCGTGGCTCATCATCTGTGGGGAAGGAAGGGCTGTGTGAGAGCCTGCCTTTTCCTTAGAACTCTGAGGTCTGGGCATCAGGTGAGTGTGGTCCTACCTGAGCATCTTTGTGTGTGGACCCAATAGTTCTCGCCTTGGGAGGTGACCTTGCAGGTGAAGGTGCTTTCAGACATCCATTGCCGCTGGGTGATGTTGAGTTTACTGTAGGTAGAGGCTAGTTTGCCTTCCTCCTTGATTAGGAACATCTGTGCAGAGGTGTCGGGCAGCTCCTGATCGTCCATTAGCCAGCGGACAGTGACATCATTTAGGATGTGGTCATCGATGAAGCAGTACAAATAGATGGTGGAGTGGAAGGCATTGGGGTCGCAGGATGAATGGAGTAGTTTCAAGGTGGGCTTGGTGATGTTGACAGGTCGAACTAGGGCAGAGACAGTGAGCTGTATCTCCCTAGCCTTGTGTTCCCCCAAAGCTCAGCCTAGGCCCCCAAGTATGTTGGGTTCCCCGCCCTCCTGTCATAGGTATATATGAGAGGTTCTTCCTGCTCTGACCATGTTCCCTCTTGTAGTAACTGTGTAAGCCTTGCTTACCTGGGATAGTCTCACCAGCGCTGAAATTGGATGGGGCATGTGTCACGTGGCAAGTGAAATTCTTGGCTGACTTGCTCCAGGTGGTCACTTGGCTGGTGGTGACTTTGAGTTCAGAGCCGAGGGAAGGGAAGTTCATGGTGCTCATGTTCAGGGAGTCTGAATACCAGGTCACAGTCACCGGATCGGGAAAGTAGTCTTTTATCAGGCAGCCCAGCATCACTGAAGCTGTGTCTTCATTACAGGGCTTCAAGGGGTAGAGCAAAGGGGCCTTGACAGAGGCTGTGAGACAGGATGGACTAGGTTAGACTTGTTTAGATCACTGATTAGGAAAACTGTGACAGGAGCAGGGCTCTGGGGACTCTATTCCAGTCTAGGATATGATCAGTCTCCTTCTGGGACTTGTCTTCATTCTCTAAACCCAAACCCAGGAAGCCCCCTGGTTCCTTGCACCCTGCCAAGTTTTGCTCACTCACTGCCCCTAGCTGGCTTAGCACAGGGGCTTCCAGGAGGGCAGGGCATGAGCTTTGGAGGAAGAGACAAACTTGCTCTCTTTCTTGATAGAGAAATTTTGTGGTTATGCCTTAGGTATCTATATCCTGTCCATCCTTTAAGCCAGGTGACAGTGACATCATATAGGCTATGCCCATAAATGAAGCAGCCTGGAGGCCATTAAGGTGTCAGGCTGAATAGAGTAGCTTCTAGGTAGGCTGTGCAATGTTAACAGAGGGACCAGGCTGTCCTTTAAGTCCAGGACACAGGTACCCCAAAGGACCTGGAGACCCAGAGGTCTGATGAATTACCATTGCCTCTTGTGTTCACCCTCTTGGGGCCTGGGGATTCAGAGCTTTCCCAGGACCACCAGTTCCTTGGTGAGACAGATTAAGTCTGTTTTGGGACACATTGAGAACATTACTGTGAGACCCTTGTTTCCCAGGGCTGCTGGTCCCAACCTCTCAGATACACGGGGCTCTCTGCTTTACCATAGGCTAACCTGCAAGTGCCCTGCCTCCCAGAGACCTCTGTGGATCCCAGACAGCACATAGTGAGATAATACAACCACTTCAGAAGCCACACTGATGGCTGCCTAAATTGTTCTAGAGTGACCATATGCCCGTGATGCTCTCCTGAGACTGGGGTCAAGTTCAGCCCTGTGCCAGGCCCCCAGACAACACAGGATACATCTCTGCTAGGCCTTATTGGCTCTACCTACCCAGTCTAGCTGACTACATCAGGACAACCCTCTTGGAGGACAGTTAAAACACCCACAAATAATTTCGAGCAATCTATTCTAAACAGTTCAGTTCAGCACCAGAAAGTTCAACCAGATCAAAAGACCTATAATAGTTTGGCCTAGTCCAGAGCAACTTAGCCCAGAGCAACTCCTCCTAGCCTGACCAATCCTACCTTAGCCCAGTTTAGTCCACCCCAGCCTGTGCTAGCTCAGATCAATAAACTAATCTAGCCTGCCAGAACTGAGCATAGCCTACACCACACAGATTAACCCCCACCCAGTTCAGGTCATCCCAGAACAGCCTAGAATGATCTAGAAGTATTCAGCTCAGCCTAGTTCATCTCCTAGCTCAACTCTGCTTAGCCTAGTAGAGCTCAGCCCAGCCCCGTTTACCTTAGCCCAGATCAGCCTAGCTCGGCCAGACACAGTTGACTTACTCCAGCTAAACTCAGCTCAGTTCAGCCCAGCTCAACATATTACAGCTAATCCAAGTTTAGCTCAACACAGCTCAGCTTGCCTTAGTTTAGCTCAGCCATCTTATGGAAATCTAACCCTGCTCATCTCAGCTAAATTAAGCCTACACCACTTCAGCCCAGTTTAGCCTAGCTCATTCCAGCAATCCTCACTCAGTCCTACTCAACTCTACTCAACCCAGTTCAGCCCAGCACAGCCCAGCTCAGGCCAGCCTAGCCTAGTCCAGCCCAGATAAACCCACTCAACTAGCTCAGCCCAGCCCAGCTAAGCTCAGTCTAGAGAATCCAGTTTAGCTCAATGCAGGCCAGCTCAGCCAGGTCCAAGTAAGCTCAATCTAGTACAATCCAGTTTAGCCCAGCCCAGCCTCACCCACATCAGACAAGGCCAGCTCATCACAGGGTAGCTCAGTCCAGCTCAGCCCAGCCCAGTTCAACCAAGATAAACTCAGCCAAGCTTAGCCTATTGCAATCTAGCTGAAACCAGGTAGTATTAGACCTGCTTAGCTCATTTCACCCAAGATAGCCTAGCCTAGTCCAATTAAGCTCATTCCAGCCCAGTCCAGGCCTGTCCAGTCTTGCTTAACCCAGGGCAGCCTTCCTTAGCTTAGCCTATCTCATCTCAGGCTAATTTAGCCCATGCCAGTTTAGCCTTGCCAAGCTCATCCCAGCTCAGCCCAGCTCAGCCCAGCTCACCCCAGCTCAGCCAAGTCTAACCCAGCCAGTACAACTTAGTTTAGCCCAGTCTGGTCCAGCCCAGGTTAACTCAGCATATCCCAGCTGAGACCAGCCCTGCCCAGTTCAGCCTAGACCAGGACAGCTCAGGTTAGCCTAGTTCATCCTAGCCCAGTCCAGTTCACTCTAGCCAGACCAGCCCATCACAGCTGAATATACCCCCATCTAGCTTAGGCTAGCCCAGCTCAGCCCCGTTCAGTCCAGACCATACCAACCCATCTCAGTTGGATATAATCCCATATAGCTCAGTCTAGCCCTGTCTAGCCTAGCCTATCCCAGCCCAATTCAGCCTTCCCTAGCTAAACCTAGCTAAATCCAGCTAGGCCAGCTTAGGCAAGCCCTGGCTAGTCCTGCCCAGTGCAAATTAGATCAGCCTGATCTAGCCAGCCTAGCTTAGCCTAGCTCAGCCTAGCTCAGCCTAGCTCAGCCTAGCTCAGCCTAGCTCAGCCTAGCTCAGCCTAGCTCAGCCCAAGTCAGCCTAGGTCAGCCTAGGTCAGCCTAGCTCAGCCTAGCTCAGCCTAGGTCAGCCTAGGTCAGCCTAGCTCAGCCTAGGTCAGCCTAGCTCAGCCTAGGTCAGCCTAGCTCAGCCTAGCTCAGCCTAGCTCAGCCTAGCTCAGCCTAGCTCAGCCTAGCTCAGCCTAGCTCAGCCTAGCTCAGCCTAGCTCAGCCTAGCTCAGCCTAGCTCAGCCTAGCTCAGCCTAGCTCAGCCTAGCTCAGCCTAGCTCAGCCTAGCTCAGCCTAGCTTAGCCTAGCTCAGCTCAGCCTAGCTCAGCTCAGCCTGACTCAGCCTAGCTCAGCTCAGCCTAGCTCAGCCTAGCCCAGCCCTGCTTAGTTCAGCTCAGACCAGTTCATACCAGCCCAGCCCAGTCCAGTTCTACTTAACCCAGCACAGTCCAGCCCAACTAGTTCAGCTAAGCCTAGCTCAGCCTACTCCTAGCTCAGGCCAGGCTAGTGTAGCTCAGGTCAGCCCAGCCCAGCCCTACTTTAGTCTAGCCTAGTCTGATACAGCTCAGCTTAGCCTACCCCAGTTTAAGCTGGCTTAGCCTATTCCAGGCCAGCCCAGCCCAAACGAGTCCAGGGCGGTTCAGCTCAGTCCAGCCCACTTCACTCAGCTCATCCCGGCTAATCCTGGCTCATCCCAGCCCTGAGCAGCACAGACCCCACCCAACTCAACCCAGTTCAGCCCAGGTCAGTCCATGTTAATTCACCACAGGTCAATTCCTCGCTGTCATTTGCTGGCTCTCTCCTTTGTCATTGCATCCTTGCCCCGATGGTTTGCAGACCCCTCTCCAGCTTCTCCTGGGGTTGTTGAGATTCTCGAGACATCTTCAGTTTATCTTGGTTCAGCCATGTCTGGTGATCCACAGTCTCCTGTCTGTGGATAGCTGTGCAGTTTCTACTATCTGTGTGCCTTAATGCAGGGAAGTGATAGCCGAAGAACATTCAGTGACCAAGAGACTCTGTCCATGTTAGACGGCAGCCCAGTGCCCCCTTCCCCATCCAGGACCCTGGTGCCCATTCTCCTTAGGCAAAAGCCTTTTGGTCAGGGTGCCTTGGGCTGTGCTGTACCTGAGGTTCTCTGGCAAGTGTCTGTGGCTAGTCGGGTCATCCTCATCCGCAGCCATCTTCTGCCCCTGCACAGGCTTTAGTAACCATTACTTCATTCATGCCCAGATGGCAGTACCTAGGGGCCGCTCTGCCTCAGTGCCCTCAGCTAAAAGTGGGGTGGGAACCCCCGACCTTAGCAGCCTTGGAAGTTCCCTTTTTATTCTGTTCTTGGAAAGCTGACTAGGGGACAGTGGGGTCTCAGGTGAGGCCTCTTTCTAAGAGACACACCTGCACGCTTTGGTCATGGCACCTTCCTCTGCATTGTCTGGTCCCAGGTCTCCTCTGTACAACTCTCAGGTTAAAGCCTCGCATGTCCATGCAGTCACTATGCCTGACCCTTTGGGGTGCCAGTGCCCTAAGAAGGAATTGAACTATAGCCATTGCTTTCTCTGTTCCTTTGGCAGCCCTTCAGGAGAGTGTGGCAGCTCACTTTGTAAGTTGTTAACTATGCACAAAGAGGAACAGCCTGTGGGCCAGATATGACATGTGGGGCCTCTGATAGAGGCACCTGGTTCCTGTCTCAGCTTTGGAGCTGGCATTCTGGGGACAGTGTCTTTCTCTGGTACTTACTTATAAGTGGCCGCCCTTCAGCTTGGGGTCCTCTACCTGCTACCCTGGCAAGGAAGCCAGAGGACAGAGCACATCTGGGTAGTGACTGGGTTTCACGGAACAGTGTAGAAACAGCTAACGTCTCTTCCAGGCCTGTGGCCTATGTCTGTACTGAAAACATACATGCAAGCTATAGGAGCCGTTAACTTAGCTTGTGAGTGTTGGGTTGAGAGAGGCACACAGAGATTTAGGGAACGAAATTAGAGCCTCATCCCTTGGACCTTGGCTGCTCAGGGTTGATGTCCCAGTGCAAGGGACCGAGGGACTTAGGCTTTGCCAAGTCTGACTTCCACAGAAGGGTGTTTAATTATATTTTGAAGACATCAGGGAGCTTCCTGACAGTGGCAGAGCCAGTCAGGCTGGAGGCTGGCCCACAAAAGTCAGATTAGTTAGGAACTTTGGGAAGATGGGGTGTGAGATCGGAGGGAGTTGGGGGTCTTGCCTGGCTTTGTCTCTTTCAGATACACTGTCTGTCTGAGGTGACAGGCTTGGCTTTCAGCCCAACAGACATGGGTGGGGGCCTGAGAGGTAAACACAGAGATCCCTGGAAAGACCTATGGTTCTGAGGGAAAACATTAGAGTGAGGCACCTCTGCTCCAACTGGATTAGGTGCTGCTGTCTGTGGTGTGCTCCAGACAGTGAGAAAGATTTCCCTCATAGCATGAGGACCAAGAGTCTTTGTGCCCAGCTTGCCTGGGCCTGATTCTTCGGTGACACCCAGCTTATGCAGGGCTGCTGGTTCTGAGTCCTTAGAGTTCTATGTTAGGTGGCCGTGGATGCTCCTCTGGAAGGAGAGGAGGCAGTTGCTACACTGGGAGCTCTCTCTCCTCCCTGGTTCGGAACCATCCTTGCCCCTCCCCTCCTGTCCACAGGCTGATCACTCCCTTTCTGCCCACCGGTGTCCACAGTGACCTCAGCAGCACAGTGTTTTTAGTGCCCTAGTCCTGCCTTTCCTAGCCTTTGTTCCATCCCCTCCCGTGGGTCAGGACGCCACTGGGATCCATTTCTCCTTTAGTCATTCCCTTGGGTGGCTCCTTAACTCAAGCGACCATGAAAGATCTGTTCTTGAATGAGCCAGGTCTAAGATGTCTGTTAGTGTATGCGAACTTGTGTACATGGTTGTCGGTGTGAGTGTATCTTGAGTGTGTCTGACTGCTACCTCAACACTCCAGTAGCTGGTTAAGTTTGCCTCAGAACAGCTATTTTGGTGGCTGGGTGGAGATGGGGTGGACAATATTGCTCAGCTCTCCCTAGGATCATCTGTTAAGGGCTGCCAAGGATGTCCATGTAAGTGTAACGACATGTCTTTACTGGGACTAGGGTAATGGTCACCTTTTCTTCATGTAAGATGAGCTGTTGGGAGCCAGGCTGGATTGACCTTTTGATGTACTCAAGTCATCCTTTCCCTGTATCTAGTAGTTTTGGGTTTCTTTTAGAGACTAACAGGACTATCATCATGGGATTCTAGATGCGTTGTCTACCTCACAGAACCTGAGAAAACCATATTTGAGCTGCAAAGCCTACTACCACCCTGGTCGCTGCTTGTTCTAGCTACCACAGCTCCAGCCTGCCCCATGGCTGGCAATCTCCACTTCACCTATGACCTCCAGTGACTTCACACACAGCTCCAGAGGATCTTGGAATAGCACCTCTCAACAGGGTCAGAGAGGAGGACGAGCATCTTCCCTGGTGGCTCAAACCCCCTGCTTATTAGGATGGGGGGATACACAGAGGTGGCTCAGAAGAGAAAGGGAGGGGGTGGGGGGAAGGACTGTGGGAGGGCATGACTGGGAGGGGGGAAGTGAGTAGAATGTAAAATAATAAATAAAAAATAAATAAAATAAAAGGAAATAATAAAGAAATAAAATCCTGGTCATTGTCAGAAAGAAAGCAGAACCTATTTGAGACCTGCAATCTGTGCTTCTGCAAGGCTTGTGATGGGTTCATATGGGAGGGCTGTGATTGGGGGAACCAGAAGCTGAGCACACACAGGGCTGTGCTTGTTGGAAGTATAATCCATGTACGAGCATCTCATGACCCTATTCTGCCTCTACAAACAGTATGTTCCCCACAATTTTTTTGAGGTTTCTCTCCAATGGATGATTCCTCATCCATGTTTGCACCATTAACCCCAATGGTCTCCAAGCCTCCTTATGACAAGGCTCCAGGTTTCCAGCCCTGATAGGGACAGTGGCAGGAAGTGGTTGAGGAGCCAGCGAGCCATCGAGGGCAGACAGCACCTGTAAGAATCTAAGATGGAAGGACGGTGGAAATATTGAGAAGACAAACTGAGAAGAGTTGGATGTAGGGGGTGATACGGAATAACGCAGGCCCAGAGGGCTAGAAAATTTTGAGATAGCTGCCTAGAGTTCCAAAGTCCAGGAGCAGCCGCTTAGCTGCCGGATGTCAGCATTCTCCATGCCAAAAGCAATACACCTCGGGTTTACAAGCTTAGTGCCATAAGCCTCTAGGTTTGCAAGCCAGCGGGTGAGTCACTTGAACTCAGGGCCATCAGTGCTAAGGGAGCCATTCTTTAGCTGTCTGAAATGTCTCAAGTAGCCAGCGACTTGTGAAGAAATAGGGTATTGGTTATGAGCCCTCTGTGAGCCTGGAGCTGGGATCCTGGGTGACCAGATACCTCAAAGAAAGTGGAGGGGGATAAGATGTGCTTTTGTTTGGCCTTCTGTGCTTAGGGCCATCATGGCAGCTGCGTTGTGTGGAAGAGGCTACTTGTTTCTTGACTGATGGGAAGTAGAGTTGAAGGGAATGCGGTCCAGGGTCTGACATGATGGCCTGTTCACACCCACAGTAATCTGCTTCCTCCACAGGCCCTCCTACTGTTTGTCACTTGTCCACGATGCCACCACATCCCAACTCCACCAAGGCCTGAAATCAGAGCCCCCAAGACCTAACTCTTCTGGGGAGTCTTCCCAGACACCTCCACAGGCATCCATCCCTTCAACCAGTCAAGGTGAACCATAAAACTCCAAGTCTACTGTGTGTCATCCTCTGTGGTCTGTGTGCCACCCTCTGTTGTCTGTGTGTTACCCTTTGTTGTCTGTGTGTCACCCTCTATTGTCTATGTGTGTCACCCTCTGTTGTCTATGTGTGTCACCCCCTGTTTCTACCTACCTGTCATCCTTATTGTCTTCCAGCTCTGCTGTATGTTGTTTATGGGTTTATCTACCAATCCCCTCTTCACCATCTTCTGCTACTTGCACTTCTCTGGAGAACCTTGGGTACTTTTCTCTGAAGCCCTGAAATGAAATTTAACATGGTGTGGTATCGGGTACAGTTATTGGATGCATTTACCTCAAGTGGAAGGTCAGGATCATTGTTGTTTTTAAGGACAAGGTTGGTCTCTAATGTGATATGTAGCCAAGGATGACTTCGAGGGTCGCATACTCCTTTGGAGCACTGAGATTACAGGTATGCATCACCACCACATTTGGTTCATTCTGTAATGGAGCTCAGATTCAGGGCTTCCTGCATGCCAGACAAGCACTCTAACAACTGAACTCTGTCCTCAGTCCAGGACCAGAAATAAAACATCTATTTTTACCTTTGGGATTAAAATATGATTATTTCATTTCCCACTTTCATTTCTTCCCCCCACCATTGTCTTTATTTCTTTAGTTGTTGTCTAGCCGTATGTCTACATGTATTTCTGAATATGTAGTTACAAGCAGGACTAGCATTTTGATGACATCTGTTTTATGGCTTTGCCAGGGATGAGTGTGACAACAAACTTTGCCTGCAGAAAGGCAACAGCATCGCCCTGCATCTACTGCAGTGTCTGGTCTCCTTTCTGGGGTCTAGGTCAAAGGAGCAAGTACTTATGGGACAGTGACATTTTGGGGCAAAAGAACAGAACCATATGGACTCACATTGTGGCTGCTCTCATGCACATCCTGATGAGAGGCTGGGGTCTTCTTCCCCTGGGCAGATGCTTGAGCATGGAGTGAACAGGGAGGGAGCTGATACTAGGATAAATATGTGCTTGGGCAGAGATGGAGGAGGATGGCTTCCCTAAGTCCGGCATATCCTTTGTGCACCTGCTATGGGGGTCCCATACACTTGGTCTCTTTCATCTATGTGGTATGTGTACCCTGACTTGGGGAAAGATCCTATGGCTACGTGGTAGGCATGGGGAAGACTTTAGAGTTGAGGGTCTGCACAGTTGGCCAGTGTCATCGCCTACTTTGACTAACTGCTTAGTTCCCAGCACATAGCTGTGCAGCATTAGAAGTCTAGTTAGCAGTGAGACACTTGGTGTGACTTCATCAGAAATGCCCAACAGTTGGATAGACCTGGAGGATCATGGATCTGGAGGGACATTCCTGTCCCCAGAGCCCTAGCTCCACTGGAAGATAGACTCCGATGGTCACTGAGTGAACAAAGCTAGCACAGTAGTGGGGCTCTGTGCTAGGTGGGATGGGGGCAGTCATGGAATGGAGGTTGCTGGTGTGCTGAACGTAGTGGTAAACACACGAACCAAGTACAGTGGAAGATCTGTGTGTGCAAAGCTTGAGGCATGGAAAGAGTGCTGGGCCAGGGTGGCCAGTGCTGAGCCTGAGGCCAGGAGTGCTGGCAATTGGCAAACATGTATGTTTCTTTAAGGACTTGTGTGACTGTGTCATGTATGCTGTGGCTGCTACATGACACCATACTGTGATGCCCATGTAGACATGTCTGTCTCTGTGTGTTTTCTGAGATGGTTTTCATGTGGTTTGTGTGTGCACATATCATAGGTGTACATATGTCACATCTCATGCAGGCCCGTGACCTGGTGCTGCAATAGGCGTTTGTGTCACGTTATGGTTCCCAGACTGTGACAGATGCAAGTGGGTCAAGTGTCAGTAGTGTTCTGGGCAGTCATGGCTACTGGCTAGCACAGGTATTCTGCAATTGATGTCCTCTATAGAAGTTCCACACTCATGTCATTAAAGCTGTGTCATAGATGTCCACCACAGGCATCGTGTGGGGACGTTTCACACCCACATCTCATATGTGGTGACACACATACATGTTATGACACAGGACACACACCATGGATGATACATCCAGTAAAACGAAGCCTGAAATCAGTTGGTCTCAGACATGGGGGGGGGTCAGAAGGTGTGCCCAGTGGTTGTGGTGCTTGTGTCTATATGTTTATATGTATGTATGTGTGTATGTGTATATGTGTGTATGTGTGTATGGCAGCAGGGAAGCTTTCAGCAGGGAAAAACCTTTCTGTGTGGAGGAGGTGCCCAAGCTATTGGTGGCTCTGGCACAGCTGGAATCAGCCCACTGAGGGGACCCTGGGAGGACAGGACCAGGATGGAGCTAGAGGGGTGTGTGTGGCTCACTGGTCTGCTTAACTGTGCCCTGGTCCCGGCTGTTAGAGCTGAGCCATACAGAAGAGGCACCACAGATACAGAATATTAGAAGAACGCTTTATTGTTGAAAATGCCAAAACAACAGCATGTACATGTACACACATGGGAGTATGAGCACATGTGTGTGCACTCTCAAACACACACACACACACACACACAAACACACACACACACACACACACACACACACACACACACACACACACACACGGGTGCTTAAAGACATTCTTGGTCTCTAGAAAATAGAAGCTGTTAAATGTCTAAGTTCTCTAAGCATTTCCTACCAGTCACAGAAAAGCACACTCTTTCTTCCTGTCTGGAAACTCTGGCTTCTTATTGGCCTTGAGGGGTAATGGAGAGACAGATATGGGGTTATTCTTCACTGACCACAGCAGCCCTGGCATTTCAGATCGATTCTTCTGCATACCCGCTGCAACTGACATTTTCTGCTATAGGTGGTCCAGTCTGAAAACCAGGCCTGCAGGGCAGACCTGTGGCTCCATGGTTTTCTCCTAATAATCGGTTCGCCTTTCTCCTCCTTTGCTCCTGCACCCTTCCCATTGAGCCCAACATGAATCTTCTCGTCAGGGCCTTCTCCTGGGGATTTTTCTGCCTGGTCACCTGGCCAATACTCAGTGGTCTATGTACTTGTTCCTGCTAGGGCTTTGCAGAGGCCACACAAAGCAGTCTTTTTGTCTCCACAGTGTGGGTGGAGTCTCCACGGAGGTGACAGTGGCCTTGTCTTGAGGTTGTGTGGTCAACGGTTTTTGTGGGTTGGATCCTGTGTTTGAGAACCCAGCATGTTGAGTGGGTAGCAGGAAGAGAAGACTGAGCAAGGAGCCTCATCTTCAGGAGGCTTGTCTCAACGGTTTGAGAAACACTGACCCTTTACTCAGCCCAGGGTTCACAGAAGTACTAGGAAGGAAGATGTCCAAGTATAGCTGGTGCAAAGGTTACCAGGGTGACTCTTTGGGCTATGGTCCTCCTAGCAGATGTCTCCTTTCAAGGATCTGAATATGTTGCCCTTTCTGGGACCCATTTCAGATGAAAACATGTGGGCAAGGACAACTCAGGCAGCGTGGACTCCAGCTCCCCCTAGGCAAGCATCCTGAGGTTTCAGATGCCCTGGTGCCAATGTCGGTGGAGATGATTCTTCTGGACCCAACCAGTTAGTTATCTGGCAACCGCTTTGGAGGTGTTGTTTGGGTCTGGGGTAAAGCCTGCCATGCACATGGTCCTCCGAAGGGGAGAGAGTAGAGAGTTCTGGATCAGAGGGGTATAGGGCTGCAAGGTGATGATGTTAGATGGCAGGGTGACCTCCATGTTAGGCTGCACAGTAGCATGGATGTGGTTCTGTACGGTCTAGGAAGCTCTGCTCATCCCAGAGGAACTGGCCTAGGCTCCTTGTCCAATCATGTTTCTGTAGTCAGGGGAGATTGTCTGCTTCAGCTCCACCACTGAGGAGAAGATCCACTTTACCTGTGGGGAGGTGAGGGTAAGTCAGGGGTCACACCCACACTTAGGCCTCTCAGTCCTGTGGGTAAGACTGAGGCCCATCCTCTTACAGTTCCTTTCATACAAGTAGGAGACTGGGGAATGGCAAGGGGTCAGGGTGACAGTGTGATGACACTGTGGGAGGTGAGGTTGAGGCGGTATAGCTCAAAGAGTACATTGGGCCATGGAGAGGCAGATGGGAACACCAAGAGGCTAGTGTGATAGACAGCCTGCACGCCATGAAGGGTAGTGTGGCGTGCAAGGAAGTTTCATAAGACAGGACGCAGGACAGCAGGAGAGATGGAATGGCAGCCATTAGGGACACCATGGGGAGTCACACAGAACAATGTGGGATGGCTCAGGGAACGGGAATGGTGTGTGGGACAGATTATGGACAGAAGCACCCTACTGTGGGACAGATTATGGACAGAAACACCCTACTGTGGGACAGATTATGAACCGAAGCACCCTATTGTGGGACAGATTATGGACAGAAGCACCCTACTACATCAGAGGATGAGTGTGGGGACATTACAGCAGACGGTGGGGGGGCAGTGCCAACCTTGAAGAGTGTGACAGAGGCGCTGTAACACACACTGAGCAGGAAGAGGCTGATGAAGATGGTGATGGTCGTCCACAGCCCGTCCAGCTCCCCATCCTGGGCCTCAGCACAGGTCTCCTCCATTTCCAGCCCTGGACAGAGAGAGTAGTCAGTGTTTGTCCCAACAAGGTAGGGGCTGGGAGCAAATCCCCATGTGACAAGTGGGTCTGAATTGAGGCAGAGGAGAAAGCTCCAGCTGGGCTGGGCCAGCAGACTCCCTGAGGCCCGCTTTCCCTTCTTTTCCCTCTGGGACATCTGCCTCAGATTCCTCCAACTGGCTCTGATAAGGCCTTGGGGTTTTCCAGACACCGTGGACCTCACAGTGGCTTAGACTGCACAGGACCCCCTCTGTTTGCCCTGTCCTTCATTCCTGCAGTACAGGAGAAGGTGAAGGGTCAACAGGACCTGTGACTCTGGTGGACAGTGGCTATACAGCTGGTCTGACCCTTTGCCTGTTCCCCAGTCACCAGCAGAGCCTGTGCCTGGTCTTGCCTGAACTTGAGAAAAGTCCAGAGTGTGAAGTGATTCAGGCCATTATGGCTATGGGTTGTATATTTCTTGTGGGGTTGAAGCATGACCCTAGGGTACCACAGACATATCTGGCTTCAGAAGACTTGTGTTGCGTGTAAAGTGCAGTGCTCCCAGAAAAGGAAAGCTGTGTCTGATTGTGACCCCAGAAAAGTGGGCACTGAAGTGGGTATCCTGATATATTGTTGGATGCAGGTGCTGTGCAGGGCACACAAGCCGGGTCCCAGTGCGTTAAATGTGTGTGTGCACACGTGCATGTGGATACATGTGCTCTATGGATGATGCTTGGCAGGTTAACTGGAATGGGTCAGGATTCAGCATGCGTGTAGCTGTCTAAGAGTCTCTTCCTTGGGGGCAGCAAGAGTCAACTGTCTCAGTCCCACATGGTACAGGCACAAGTGGGCAGTCCATATGGGTGTGCAGACCTAGTCCATGCAGAGCTGCCCGAGTTGAGTATAGTAATGGCAAGGGTCTCTGGCATGCCCATGGCCATGTGTGCCTCTACAGTAGACTCATGGAAACCCCTAGTAGAGAAGTTGGGGGGGGTTGTGTGGCAGGAACAGACAGAGGGAAGTGAAGTTTGTGCATTTCTTCCTTTGGAGGTTTCCTAGATGTATCTCTGTCTGGCAGCTGCTGGTTAGTTCGAAGCCAAGGAATAGGCACTGCCTAAAGCTAAGCCCCCACACTCCGGGCCCCGATCACTCATGAGCTCTGAGTCTAGCAATGCAGAAACATTATTCTCTTCCTAAAGACAACTCTGGCCTCAAACTCTGGACAGACCTCACAGCCCATGACCTAGGCTCCATACCCCGGAAAGAACCAGGACAGGTTTACAGGGTCCCAGGGCAGTGCTGGGTGCTTTATTTATACAAGGGAAGGGTGGATATGGGTGTCAGTGTCCCTTAGGACGTGAGAGCTTTCTGGGTGCTGATCTCATTTACCCAGAGACCGAGAGATGGTCTTCTCCGTGTGGTGATTGTGCAGACCCTCATGTACCACGCTGCACACGTAGGAATCTCCTTTCTCCCAGTTGAACTTTGGCACATTAAGCTTGCTGTACATGAAGTAAGAGCCGTCAGAGTCCAACACAGGTTCAGTGTTCTTGTAGTTCTGCTGTGCACGCCCATTGCTGGTCCACTCCACATCGATTTCTTCAGGGATGAAGCCTGTGACCAGGCAGGTTATACTGACCTCTCTCTGGGTTGTCTGCTCTGCTGGTGGAGGCATGACATAGACCCGTGGTTCTCTGCGTCGCCCTGTGGGGTTAGGAGCAGACACAGAGGTCATGGCTGTCCACACAGGCATTCATTCTTATACCCATCCCAGCCCCCACACAGTCAGCCTACAGCACTCACCTTCATATTTTGAAATGGTTTTCTCGATGGGGCTTGGGAGGGCTTTGTTGTTGACTTTGCATTTGAACTTCTTTCCCCCCATCCAGTCCTGGTGCTCAATGGGCAGGGCACTGACCACCCGGAAGGTACTGTTGTACTGCTCTTCACGGGGCAGTGTCTGAGCTGTGTGTACTTCTTTGTTGTCCACAAACCAGTTGAACTGGACATCTGGCTCATCCTCACTCACATCCACCACCACACAAGTGACCTTGGCATTCCGGGAGATCAAGAGTATATCCTTGGGCTTTGGGGGGAAGATGAAGACGGATGGTCCACCCAAGAGATCTGGAGCTGATGAGGAGAGATAGAAATGGGTCAGTACATGGCTTATCCTCCAGTGCAGGGATGCTTACAGCACTTGGCACCCTCCTGGGGCTGGAACACAGGTTTAGTAACTTACCTGGGCATGTGGGACACTTTTTACATGGGATGGATTCGGATGAAAAGTCTCTGGGCTCTGTAGAGACAAGGCTGAATGTTACTGGGGTTTGAGGGAGAAAAGTCACCAAACCAGGGAGATAAGAGATCTTCTCTAGTATGGGCTTAGGTCCGGATGATTCTGTAAATGACATGGACATCTATCCTAGGGGATCACAACTTAGGGGGTGGGTGGTTATAGCTGGAGGCTCCCAGGAGGGAGGCAGAGACAGTATCTCCTGCTGTCCTGGGCTGAGGTCCCCTCCCTGGTGATGGCTGCCCAGCCTGGTTGGTGTAGGTAGGCTAATGTCTTAGCCTCACCTCTAGTGAGCCCTTCCTCCCCTGGTTGTTCTCTCACCAACGGTCTTGTCCACCTTGGTTTTACTGGCCGGGTGGGCTACATTGCAGGTGACGGTCTGGCTGGGCCAGGTGCTGGAGGACACAGTCACCGAGCTGCTGAGGGTGTAGAGTCCAGACTGCAGGACAGCTGGGAAGGTGTGCACGCCGCTGGACAGGGCTCCAGTGTTCCAGGTCACGGTTGCTGGCTCAGGGAAATAGCCCTTGACCAGGCATCCCAGGGTCACCGAGGAGTCAGTTGTATCACGACATTTAGCAGGAGCCAGTGGATAGACAGATGGGGCTGTTATTTGGGCTACAAGAGAGGAGGATGTGTGAGCTTTTTTGACATGGTTGGCCTCAGATATTTGGAGAGGCTCTGGCCTTAGCTTTGCTTTAGAGACTGTGATTTCTCAAGTTGCTCTGAGACAAATGGTGTCAGCGGCTTCCACCTCTAGACCCTGCACCCTGACTTTAATCTTTTTTTTTTTAAGGTATTTTATTTTAGATGTATAAATACATGTGTGCCTGATGCCTGTGAAGTTAGAAGAGGGTGTTGAATATCCAGAAACTGGAGTTTCTTACAGAGAGTGGTAAGGTGCCATGTGGCTGTTGGGAACTGAACCTGGGTTCTCTGGAAGAGCAGCCAGTGCTTTTAACCAATGAACCATCTCTCCAGTCCCATGAACCCCAATCTTTCATTAATGAGGGCCTTCAGAAGCCCCTATTCAACCTACTATCCTTATGTAAGCTCCGGTTTCTAAGTCTGTGCTCTAGCTCCCTATCCAGAACTTTAACTCTCCTTGGACCTTGCTTCCTGTTTCCTGAGGATCCCTACCAACCCCTACCCGACACCTTCTGCATGTGGGCAGCCTTTCTGCCTTGACCTACCTGGATACTCTCTGTTCCTTGTTCTACACAGCCCAGTCCTCCTGATGAGAACCTGATAAGCTCAGCCACCTTTCCCTTCCACCCCCACACCTCACTTTTCACAGGGCTCTGGGTCCTCTCTGTTACTGCTCATGTTCATTTCTCTTGCCAGTAGTTCTTGACATAGGGTTAGGGTTAGGAGGACATCTACTCCTCCATTCCTTTTAACAGCACTTTTTTTTTTCTTGTATACATCAGAATTCATACTCTACAATGAGTTCTGGGTTGCAAAAAAGAGGATTAGTTTCTCATCTGTTTTTCCCTGCCTTTGCTTTTATTGAACAAAACTGCACACAAATGCTTGATTCCTTCCCAGGACCTTTCTTGTCTTTCCACCTCTTCACCCTATCTTCCTCAATCCTCTGCTCAAACTCAGTTACCCCGCTTCTCTTGTGTGGGCCAATGTGGGCTACTTCATGCTGTCATCAGAGGTTTTAAATTCCCATATGCTTCTAGGATCAGAGCTAGGGCCTCTGATACCAGAACTTTAACCCATATGGTTTGTTTGGGAATGCCAGTGCCAGGGTCTTTTCCTGCCTACATTCCTGCTCAGTCAGACACCTTTCGTGGCTCCCAGGACTCTCTGAAGCCAAACTGTTCTACCTGAATTCTGTAGAGCCCTGAGTCCTTTCCCATCCACGTTCTCTTCTCTTCCTGTTGTTTCTTTTCTTCCTCATGCAGACAGATCACACTCAGCTGCTCTGTCTGCCCGAGCCCCCACTCTCCTCTGTGCCTTGAGGTCTAAAAGGGAGTCCCCAGGGTGTTCACATCTTCCCAGAGAACTCCGGAGCAGAGCTTTTCACTGTTCTTCCCCCTGTGAAATGCACTTCTAGACCCTGAGGACCTCACAGTCTCCCGTTCTCCTATGCTTTCAGCCGTGGAAGTTTTCCATGAGCTCCGTTTTGCTAGTTTAACTGTCCTGTTCTCTCTCATTAGTTAACAGGCAGGCAGCTAGAATAGCTCCAGCCACGAGCTCTTGGCTTTCTTATCCTTCTCTGTGCTGTCCAGTCCCTGCCAGCATGAAGTCAGGGTAGCTAATTCACCCCTCTCCTGTCTCTCCCACCCTGCTGGCTACAGCTGCCCCACTCTTGTTCACCTGCGACCTTCCTTCCCGGCTGCTCCATCGGTCTGGACAGGATGGCTTGGGAACCTTTCACCTCCCTGTCCCCTGAACTTTCTATTTACTGTCGGATGGGAGCTCCCAGATGTCCCTGTTGGGGCTACCTCCTGGGGTTTTCCTGGATCTCCATCAATCCCATCTTTCCTTGCTCTCTTACAGATGCTAATTCCTTTTACCTTTACCTGTTTCAGCTCCCCTGCAGATTCTCAATCCAGTCCCCCTAAGTTTCTAGGGTTACGGTGGACCCCATTAACCTGCCTCTGCTCATGCTCCCCAACCAAACTGCTTGGCTTGGTGCTCCACATACTAACAAGACTCCAAACTCTATAGAGCTGCTGGGCCTGTTTCCCCATCCCTTAATAACAACCTAGCTCTTCAGTGGCTACTTGGCTGGGTCTTTCCCAGGTTTCCTGTAGCTACAGAGTCTGGTCCCCTACAATCCCACCAGCCTCTCTTCCACTGTAATTACTCAGCTCGGTCCCCAGAGTTTCTAGGGCTTCTCTAGGTTCCAACACTCCCATCTGTCCCTTGTAACTGTCCTGTCACCTAAACTCCAGGAGCTGCTCTGGAAACCTAATTTTGATACCCACTGTACCCCTCTATAAACGCTCAGCCTGCCCCTCACTCCCATCCGCTCAGGGTTACCCTGGTTCTTGAACTCCAGTGTTTCCTTCAACTTTCACCAGACTCAGTGCAGCTCCTCAGCTATTTCTGGTATCTCTGTCAGCCCCAGGTCTCCTGTAGCTGCTTGACTTAGCTCCACAGCATCGCTAGTCCTTGCTTGCTGGAAACTACTTGCCCTGGTTCCTCTGATACAGACTTGTCCTGCATCCCCATAGCTGCTAGGATTTGTCCTTTACATCTCTACCATCCCCACCTGGTCCAGAGCTTCAAGGATTGGTCCCTCAAACTCCCACCTAGCTCGCCTTCCACATAGCTGCTAGGTCTGGTTCTTCACAATCCCATCATCCCCAGCTCTTCCACAGCTGCTAGGACTGGTCTCCCATATTCCAACCATCCCTAGATTCCCCCATAACTGGTTCTTCACAATCCCATCATCCCCAGCTCTTCCACAGCGGCTAGGACTGGTCTCCCATATTCCAACCATCCCTAGATTCCCCCATAACTGCTAAGACTGATCCCCCAAATGCCTACCATCCCCAGCTCTTACATAGGTACCAGGTCTGGTCCCTCACACTCCCAATGGGTCCCACTCACTCATAGCTGCTAGGACTGAACTCTCACATCCTTACCTGCCCCAGTTCCCCCATAACTGTTAGAACTGTCCCCCCACATTCCTACCATCTGCAGCTCCCCCATAGCTGCTAGGACCGGTCCCCCACAATTCTACCATCTCCAGCTCCCCCATAGCTGCTAGGACTGGTCCCCCACAATTCTACCATCCCCAGCTCCCACATAACTGCTAGGGCTGTCCCCGAACATTCCTAGCATCCCCAGTTTCCCATAGCTGCTAACATTGGCCCCCACATTTCTACCACCCCCAGCTCCCCCATGGCTGCTAGGACTGTCCCCCTACATTCCTACCATCTCCAGCTCCCCCATAGCTGCTAGGACTGGTCCCCCAATTTTCTACCATCCCCAGCTCCCTTCTAGCTGCTAGGACTGTCCCCCCACATTCCTACCATCTCCAGCTCCCCCATAGCTGCTAGGACTGTTCCCCCACATTCCTACCATCTCCAGCTCCCTTCTAGCTGCTAGGACTGGTCCCTCACACTCCCACCTACCTCAGCTCCACCATAGTTACTAGGTTTAATACCTTACACTCACCCTCATCTACCCCAGCTTTCCCACAACTGCTAGGACCTGTCCCTCACACCCCAATCAGTCCAGCTCAGCCATAGCTGCTAGGGGTCTGGTCCTTCAGACTCCCACCTACACCCACTACCCTACGGCTGCCAGGACTGGTCTCTTACACTCCCAATGGGTCCCGCTCACTTATATAGCTGCTAGGACTGTCCCCCCACATTCTTACCATCCCCAGCTTCCACATAACTGCTAGGACTGTCCCCCCCATTCTTACCATCTCTAGCTCTTCCATAGCTGCTAGGACTGGTTCCCCAATTTTCTACCATCCCCAGCTCGTTTATAGCAAAAGCACTGGTCCCCACATTCCTACTACTCCCCAGAGCTGCTAGGACTGGTTTCTTATATTTCTACCTTTCCCAGCACCCCCAAAGCTGCTAGAACTCTCCCCCCCATATTCCTACCATTTCAGTTCCCCCACAGCTGCTAGGACTGTCCCCCCACATTCCTACCATCTCCAGCTCCATCATAGCTCTAGGACTGTCCCCCCACATTCCTACCATCCCCAGCTCCTCCTTAGCTTCTAGGATGATTCCCTCACATCCCTACCTGCCCTAGCTCCCCATAGTTGCTGACACTGGCCCCCTACATTTCTACTATTCCCAGATTCCCCATAGCTGCTGGGACTGGTCCCTCACACTCCCATCTGCCCTAGCTCTTTAATAGCTGCTAGGAATGGCTCCTAGCATTCCTACCATCCCAGCTCCCTAGAGGTGCTCACAATTGTCATTCAATTCCCCAGGGACTCTGAGACCCAAACTGTGGCAACTGCTACATTTATGGATGCTTAGCCTATCTTCCCAATTCCTTCCTGCTCTAGAACTCCTGTAAAGCCTTTTCTGGTTCCTGGGGTGCCCTGAACCCCTATTAACCTCACCGGCCACAGCCATTGCCTGCTCTGTAGTTCCTTAACTTGTTTCCTGTGCCTGCACCAGCCCCAGCTTACCTATAGCTGTTTGACTTGGTCCTCCCAACTCCCAGCAGCCCCAGGTCCCCCATAGCCAATCTGCCAGAACTTCTGAGCTTTTAGAGCTTACATGGCTACTACTCTTACTCTCCCTAGCTCACCTGTATTTGTACTGCCTGGTCCCCACCTGTATCTGTACTGCTTGGTCCCCACCTGTATCTGTACTGCCTGGTCCCCACCTATAGCTGTACTGCCTGGTCCTCACCTATAGCTGTACTGCCTGGTCCTCACCTACAGCTGTACTGCCTGGTCCCCACCTACAGCTGTACTGCCTGGTCCCCACCTACAGCTATACTGCCTGGTCCCCACCTGTATCTGTACTGCCTGGTCCCCACCTACAGCTGCACTGCCTGGTCCCCACCTGTATCTGTACTGCCTGGTTCCCACCTACAGCTGTACTGCCTGGTCCTCACCTACAGCTATACTGCCTGGTTCCCACCTACAGCTGTACTGCCTGGTCCCCACCTACAGCTGTTCTGCCTGGTCCCCACCTACAGATTGTACTGCCTGGTCCTCACCTACAGCTATACTGCCTGGTTCCCACCTACAGCTGTACTGCCTGGTCCCCACCTACAGCTGTACTGCCTGGTCCCCACCTACAGCTGTACTGCCTGGTCCCCACCTACAGATTGTACTGCCTGGTCCTCACCTACAGCTATACTGCCTGGTCCCCACCTACAGCTGTGCTGCCTGGTCCCCATCTGTATCTGTACTGCCTGGTCCCCACCTGTATCTGTACTGCAGGGTCCCCTCCTGTATCTGTACTGTCTGGTCCCCACATGTATCTGTCCTGCCTGGTCCCCACCTACAGCTGTACTGCCTGGTTCCCACCTACAGCTGTACTGCCTGGTCCCCACCTACAGCTGTACTGTCTGGTCCCCACCTACAGCTGTACTGCTTGGTCCCCACCTACAGCTGTACTGCCTGGTCCCCACCTACAGCTGTACTGCTTGGTCCCCACCTGTATTTGTGCTGCTTGCTCCCCACCTACAGATTGTACTGTCTGGTCCCCACCTACAGCTGTGCTGCCAGGTCCCCACCTGTATTTGTGCTGCCTGGTCCCCACCTGTATCTGTACTGCCTGGTCCCCACCTGTATCTGTACTGCCTGGTCCCCACCTACAGCTGTACTGCCCGGTCCCCACCTGTATCTGTACTGTCTGGTCCCCACCTGTATTTGTGCTGCCTGGTTCCCACCTGTATCTGTACTGCCTGGTCCCCACCTGTATCTGTACTGCCTGGTCCCCACCTGTATCTGTACTGCCTGGTCCCCACCTGTATTTGTGCTGCCTGGTCCCCACCTGTATCTGTACTGCCTGGTCCCCACCTGTATCTGTACTGCCTGGTCCCCACCTACAGCTGTACTGCCCGGTCCCCACCTGTATCTGTACTGTCTGGTCCCCACCTACAGCTGTGCTGCCTGGTTCCCACCTGTATCTGTACTGCCTGGTCCCCACCTACAGCTGTACTGCCTGGTCCCCACCTGTATCTGTACTGCCTGGTCCCCACCTGTATCTGTACTGCCTGGTCCCCACCTACAGCTGTACTGCTTGGTCCCCACCTGTATTTGTGCTGCCTGGTCCCCACCTGTATTTGTGCTGCCTGGTCCCCACCTGTATTTGTGCTGCCTGGTCCCCACCTGTATCTGTGCTGCCTGGTCCCCACCTACAGCTGTACTGCCTGGTCCCCACCTGTATCTGTACTGCTTGGTCCCCACCTACAGCTGTACTGCCTGGTCCCCACAGTTCCTCTGCTAGACTTTCTCTTAAGAAATTTACCTTCTTTCAGCTTCATTCCTGGAATCTGCTATCCAACGCTGGGCTTGATCTCTGAGCCCCAGGCACCCACTCCTACTCTAGGTTTCTCTAATAGGTGGATCAGCCTTCCCAGATGAACATCCCCCGTTCCCTCCTCACCCACTCTCTCAATTCTGCAGGCCTTTGCCCTCCACCTTACTCCACTGGATTTTCTTTTCTCTGTCTTGGGTCCAGCAGCCTCTAGGCCAGGCCAGACCCTCAGGTTTCCAGGTCTATCCCATTAACTCCTTGAGGCTTACTCTGGTTGTCTGTCGGTCTGTGCTTCTCTGTCCATGGAAATTCTGGCATCTGCCTGGTTGGCACCAGGCTGCAGGTAGGCACCTTTTCTCTTCAACAGACAGGCCCTTCTGCTGGGGCTGATCTGTCAGCTCCCCATCCTCCTGTGATCTGCTGTCTAGGTCTGGAAAGGTCCCCTGCTCTCCTAGGCTGTGTCTTTCTCCAGCTTCTCTGCTGAGCACATTCACATGTGGAGCCTTGTGAAGAAGACTGCGGCTCTTCTTGATTTGGCACTGGGCTGCTAACAGCTCAGATCTGAGATCTGTCTCATCCTTTCAGGATTCACAGTCCTTGCCCCAGAGGTGTGAACACCACACTTCTCCCAACCCAGTACAAACTAAGAACAGGATCGAAACTGGTCGACACGGGACACTTCCTGAAGTTCCTCTTTCTTCTGTTGGTTTCAGTGTTTGGGGTAGGGGGAGATGAGGGGGAGTCCACACATGGTCTAGGTTACCTCATGTAGGGTGGGTGAGATGGTCCTCTTGAGACCCATAGAAGAAGGTGTGAAGCCTAGATGTCATAACCCAGTGTTCCTGGGTTCCCTGGGGTCAAGTGATTATATCCACTCTCCTGAACACCTTTTTGCAGAAGACCTTCTCTCAGTTCTGACCTATAACCAGCCTAGGTGGCAGCTCCTGCCATTCCCTCTCCAGATAATGCCATCTCTCTAGAGCCCAGATGTGTCTGTGGCTCAAGGAGGAATGTGAAGTTCGGAGTGAGAATAGAGTGCAGTGAAGTCAGGTGGAGAGGAGAAAGGGTGCGGGCTTCTGGCTGTGGGTCAAATGGCTGCAGAGAGAAGCTGGGCAGAAGTTCAGAAGTGGCTCTTTGCTAAACTGAGAGACGCTATGCACAGGGAGGGTCTCTGGGGGCTTCATTTCTGGGATCATGGTCCACAATTCTGATCCTGGGGTCTCCCAGAACAGGGAACACTCAGGGTAGCTACAATATAGATTGGAAGTAAAGAACCCACTGGAACCAGATCAGACACTGGCAGGGCTGGGGTACAGTATAAGGATGGGGGTGTAAGGCAAGGTCCTGGGACTGAGAGTCGGGACTGGGGTCAGAGGAAATAGAAAGTGATTGGCTAGTTGATTAATAGGTGCATGTCCCATCCTAGAGGACTCAGGGCTACATGTAGAAAAAGATTTCTGGAGGCTGGACAGTATGGTCACACACCCCCGTTTGTAGCAAGAGTCATGGTTCTGTCCATCTATTCTCTGGTTCCCATGGCCACCTGGGTTGTTTGGTCAAGGTCTACCTCCCTGAGTCAGTAACCATGTCTTGGAAGTCTGGAGCTTTGTTCGGTGCTATGTGCAACTTAACATCTGTAACGTCTGTCTTGTAGTTCAAGCTGTACTCCTTCAGGAACTCAGTAATTATGACTGCCAGCATCTGGACCAGACAGGCTATTACCTGCAATGTGACCAGTCTGTTCCAAGACGGATAAAAAAATTGATGAGGGGGAATGTTTAGCCATGGTATGGTCCATTGGCTTATGTAATTTTCTCCCCCAGATCAACCAGGATGAACAGTTGTGCCCAGGGAAGGGGGACCTCAGGTCAAAGAACTGGAATTTCTGTCTGTCTACCTTTGTCCAAGACCTGTCACATGCCCACGCTTCCTGCCGCTAGGAACAGGCGTGCAACAAAACAAACAGCTTCTTCTGCGGATAACCTTTATTGAACAGCACTTTGAGCAGGGGCTTCATGAGCAGGAAACTTGTCTCTGAGTCGGGGACTCCCTACCGAGTTCTACTGTCTAGACGACCTCTCACGCGCAGTCCCCCATGAGCGTTCTCTCTGTCCAGTCTCTGTCCACGCGGGACCTCCCGCAATCTCTCCTAGCGGGCTTCTCTCCACGTGGAATCTCTCTGCCATCCCTCCACGTGGTCTCCCGCAATCTTTCCACTGTCTTCCTTTTCTTCTCCTCCTTCCTCTCCCTAGCTTCCTCTCCACGTGGGGGAAGAAATGCACTGCTATATATGCCTAGGAGACTTGTGTCGCTACCTGATTGGTGCGCCCTCCAGTAACTCAATAGTATGCCCCGAGAGCGGGCTAATGACGTATGTGGTTCATGCGCATTAAGTCTCTTGGCTGGGCATCAGCTCTGTTTGCTGAGCTCTCGGCGGGAAGCCGGTGCCATGTTTGGGTGCTGCACAAACGGCTCCCTACAAAGACCCTTCTCTTTGAGACTAGTTTTCTGGGTTAGATGCCTATGTCTCTTATCTTGAAGACGCAAGAATGTAGAATTCAGAGCCATTAGATGACTCTAGTGACCATCAGTCTGATGACCATCAGTTGGTCTACATTGCATTTACACAAATTTGTACACTAGTGTGCATGAGCACAGACACAAACCTTACACACTGAGACCTCATAGGAGCTTCCAGTACAGCACTCAGACCAATCAGCCCTCTCTGAGGCTCTTCTTCACATCTGACTCGGCTGAGACAGATAGTACTGCCAAAGGCTTCCGAAGGCATCCCATACCAGTCCCATGATACACACTCATGTCAGGCAGTCCCTGGACTTTCAGAGCTATGCCTCCATCTCAAAGAGATGAGGTTTCCCTTCCCACATAGCTGAGTGGCCCGATTCATTTCCCAGTGTGGATATCTGAAGGTCAGGCATCACCAGGTACAGGGTCTACCATTACACTGGCTTTCTGGGCTTGGTCATGAGGGAATAGACAGAGGGGTCAGAGGTCACAGGTTCTGATTCAGCCCAGATTTGAGGAGTGGAGCAGACATGAAGGGTTCTTACCCAGTCCAGATTGCCATCAGGTCCAGTGTATCTGGCTGAGTCCAGAACTTGGGCTGTAGCAGTTGGGAGAACATGGGCTGCTGGTCTACAGTGGCAGAAGGCTGGCCCCAGAGAAAGTCTAATGGCCCAGCCCAGCCTCCCTGCTGACCCACCTGCTACACAGGGAATTTCCATAGCCCTTGTTGGGACAAACACTGACTGCTCTCTCTGTCCAGGGCTGGAACTGGACGAGACCTGTTCTGAGGCCCAGGACGGGGAGCTGAACGGGCTGTGGACAACCATCACCATCTTCATCAGCCTCTTCCTGCTCAGTGTGTGCTACAGCGCTGCTGTCACACTCTTCAAGGTTGGCTGTACTATTCCTGCACTGTTTTCCTTCGGTTCCCACAATGTCTCACGCTGTGCTATGCGGTTTATTCTGCTGTCCCCGCCCTATCCTCACAAGACCCCACTCCATCCCAATTCTATCACAATACTGTTGTGTTGTCATTTAGTGTCCCCATACCGTTGCCATGGTGGCCCTCATAACCCCTTAGGACAGTGGTTCTTATGCCATGGGTGGCCTCCCGGAATACCAGATGTCCTGCATAGCAACACACATTTATATTACAATTCATAGCAATGGCAAACTTACAGTTACAAAGTAGCAATGTAATTTAATGGTTGGAGTCACCACATCATGAGGAACTGTATTAAAGGATGTAGCGTTGGGAAGGTTGAGAACCACTGTGTCCCACAGCTTCTCCCTCGCTACCCCATGCTGTCTTTGACAGTCACGTGCCATTCTCTCTGATGTTCCCTCATTGTACCCCATTCTATCTCCGAATTCCACACCTCTGACTTCTCCCTGGTCCCCACACCATCTGACAGGTTCCCATGTAACAGAGCTGTCTCTGGTCCATCCACAGAATTAAAAGACCCTGGTCTTTGTCCATCTCATCCACCCTGCCCAACAGGTGAAGTGGATCTTTCCTATGGTGGTGGAGTGGAAACAGAAGATCACTTGCAGTTGTAGGAAAATGACTGGATAGGATCCTAAGGGGTTCTTGAGGGCTCAGGGCTTGCCAGTCCACTTAAAACGTCATCTATCCTGCTTCTCTGTGTGATGCCTAGGCCATGCTGACCTCTGGACTCTGTGCCCTCTGATATTAGAAGCCTGCATTCTCTTCTATGCAATGATTGTGGATATCCATCTCTCCACAAAACAGGGACATTCCATACCCGTGAGTCCACCAGTCTCTTGTCAACTTATGGAATTTTCTGACCAGGTTGAGCTGTGGACTAGAGACTACGTGGACATCCAAGATAGGGTGTGACCCAGGCCAACCACGTTTCAGAAGAAACCTGTTCTTCGGACCTGAAGCCCAGGGAGGACAAACACATTTCAACAGGCAGAGAACGGAGGGAAGACAAGCCTGTGCTAGACGG
This sequence comes from Micromys minutus, assembly GCF_963924665.1. Lineage (NCBI taxonomy): Eukaryota > Metazoa > Chordata > Mammalia > Rodentia > Muridae > Micromys > Micromys minutus. The sequence continues at coordinate 254,735,030 of NC_137969.1, forward strand.
AGACTTTTCTCCAGGTAGCTCTTGTCACCAGAGCTTCCCCCTGAGTAAAGCAGACACCAAAATACTTGTCCCTTCTTGAAGCGAACTTATAAACAACTACAGTCCAGACATCATGTGTGCCTGACACCACACCAGGCTTTGTTTTTGCTTTTTCAGCATCTCAGAGATGAGTACCCAAGGATCTTTAGATGCAGAACAAGTGTCAGATGATGAATGGATAATAAACTGTATATATCCTGTATATCAACTCTCTCTCTCTCTCTCTCTCTCTCTCTCTCTCTATATATATATATATATATACTGCATATCAACTGTGTATATATATATACAGTATATACACATGCATATACTCATTCTGCATATCAACTGTGTGTATATATATATATACAGTATATACACATGCATATACTCATTCTGCATATCAACTGTGTGTATATATATATATACAGTATATACACATGCATATACTCATTCTGCATATCAACTGTGTATATATATATACAGTATATACACATGCATATACTCATTCTGCATATCAACTGTGTGTATATATATATATACAGTATATACACATGCATATACTCATTCTGCATATCAACTGTGTGTATATATATATACAGTATATACACATGCATATACTCATTCTGCATATCAACTGTAAATATATATCTTGCATATCAATATCTACTGTGTATATATATATATACAG